>NC_071977.1:11780762-11794949 GCF_026283585.1 Hylaeus volcanicus
AAATGTAAGCTAGTCGAATGGTTCATTTCGAGCTCTAAAATAATAGTACAGAATCTTTTTTAATTTTACACAATGAATATCTAGAATTTATATTTCTTGGATCCCCATCTTCTTTGGATCTTTAGAAATAACAAAGTTCGATACTTATGGAATAAATAAGAATAATAAAGGAATCGTTCACGCAACAGAAACTCTGTAAACAAATTTTTTTAGCGGACCATTGGAGGTGGGAGATCAAGAGCCCTTGCAGCCCCCACCTCCACTGACCACCGTCCGCGAGGAAATTGTCTAGAAAAGTTATGTAAGCGACATATTATGAAGGAACTGTGAATAAAAGGAGCAGTAAACATGGACATTAGCAAATTGTGGTGCATCGTGGAGGCAGTATGACATAAATTATTGGATCAGTGACCATCGGGTTCGCGAAGCACAGGATTGCGCTAAATGCAACAAGGTTGAAAGCGAGGCAAAGAAAATCACAGAGAATCGAGGCAAAGAATAGTCGTTTCGCGGCGAACAGCTTGGTGAAAGGGACTCGGTTACTCGGGTCGATTTTGCGTTCAAGGAGAGCTCAGTGTTCCAAAGGAACGCGCCTGCCTGATTATGACCAACTTTTCGTATTTTCTTGCCGCACGTTTTCAAGTCGTGGCAACCGACGCCAAATTGCAACGACTTCCTGCGACATGACCCAACGGCACCGATTCGGCTTGCTTTAACTTCTTCGCGATGCAATCGCTTTGCGTTTGATGAGGAGAATAGCTTTGTGTGATAATTAGCATACATGGATGTTTAGGCACGTTTAAATGTTACAAATAATGTGGACGATGTTCACAGTGAGTATGATATTTTGCAGGTAATGGTATCTCGATAAATATTGGATTTATTGCAAAAATAGGATTTATAGAAAACGAGTGTGATTTATTTGTTTTATATAGTCAATGGATTATTTATATAAGCTACTACATCATCCGTGCAAGGTACTACATAATTAAAAATATAAATTGAAGAATTTAATAATATATTTCACGTTAACTAGTCACCTGAAAATAAAAGGAATTAATTTATCTAAAATTGAACAGTATTTGGGTCACGATATCCTTGAAGAAACCTTGTCTGTTAAACAATTCAAGTAGACATTGACACAATTTTCTAGAAAGAGTGATAAGTAGCTAGAGAAACAACCATGACCCTCAGTGGTTAAATACATATCTCTCATTGTTTACATGTACACATTTACTACGTGGCAGTGGTGGTAGTAATAAAAATCTGTTCTCATTAGACAACTCAGGGTTTAGTAGAAAATACAAGAAAATTATAAGCTTTCACTTATCACTTCATATTACAACCGAATGTAGGCTAATAACTAGCTTACTGTCGCTACGGTTCTGTTTTCGAGGCTTGGACTCGCAACGAACCTTTTACTCAAATTAAGCAATTTTCTTCAATAATATTATGCCATTATATGGAAATGTTAATTCTGAGTTTTGTTGCTGAAGTACACGACCGATTTTACCCAAATTTTATTTATCTCTTGTGTAGGAATCCTCAAGAATACGGTGTAATGGGTGTAAATTAACGAGATTACATAGAATCGGTTTAAGTATCCCTCTTAGCCTGTACACAGTGTAACCTTGTCGCATTAAAAAGATATTTCGCTACAATACAAAAGAATATGAAAATCACTTCTACTAAGTACGAGGCTATTCTTCCCTTATTCCATTACTATTCCGTTATTATTATTATGGATTTTAACATATCGAAGAAGGGTGAAATTTTAGCCAAAAACATTCCATAATGTATAATCTGTCCTAAAAATAGAATAATATTTATAGAGTTGCATCACATTCAACAACCCAAATCTTTTTGTATATTTTTTTATTTAATTTAGATCAACTAATAGAGTTTTGTTAAAGACGATGACTTATACATTTGAGCAGAGAAGTGTACATCATGAAGTACAGAGATTTTTGTTATTGTTTTCTATTCAGACTTCCTCGAAGAGGTAATACTGGTCGCAAATTTACCAATGAGGTCAAGATATCTAAACTGACGAGGCGAGCACTTATCTGGCTTCTGTGCAAAAGCAAACGCGACACTTGTGGTCGATGAAATATATGATTGATTGGTTAATTAAGTGAAGCAACAAAATACGTGCAGTGGGTGCAACTATGATACTTCATGACCCATTTATATGAAGCAAAAAAAAAAACAAATTTCTTCCCAATAAATACAAAATCATTTATCATTCTACGACCTGTAGCTATGACTTTCTTTTTTTTAATTTTCAAAGAAGTCTCTTTAGACGTTTCCCCTAAAATGTATCTGTAATTTATCGTTGTAACGAGCCGTTCCATCTTGTCTCTCCCGCGGTTTTCTGGCTCTATGGCATTCTCTAAGATGCATTTCGCCATTCCTTCTCATCCATAAACATTGGTTCGCCAATTTTTTGGAAATACCCTAGATCTCCCTCGGAGTCTTCGTCGACGGAATTCGCTACTTTCGCCAACACCATATGGTTCTGTGGAGCTCAGCGCGCCTGCATGGTCACAGATTGGCACGTCACAGCGATCCCGAGAATGTCGTTGGGTACCATTCCCCTTCCAAACCTTTATAAGCGTCGAGGAAACTCAGAGGTATACGTTTGTACAGTCTTCCACTTTTCCTGTCAAAAGAATGGACGACCAAACTCCCTCTCTAGGAAGTCTAGGGCCATCCTAGTAGGACTTCTGCAGAGTTTCACTTCTGTGGTCGTCTAAGACACCTCTTGAACTTAGATTTTACTAAAATTGCATTCAAAATGAACTTGTAATGTTTATGAATGCATTACAAACATATTAGTAATGTTATAATTGATGAAAGAGAAGTAACGGAAAATGTCCAAATGAATATATTTTACATGTAATAGATTGTTTCTCTTATGACTGAACTTGTATTTTCTCAGAATTGCATTATCAGGAATTTGTAATATTTATGAATGAATTTAAAAAATATTAGCATCGTATACAGGGTGAGTCCAAAGAAACAGAACACCTAAATATTTCCGTTACTTTTAGTTGTACAAAAAAACTTCTTAGGACAAAGTTACACTGTTTGAAGGGCCACATGTAACGGTGTAAAGGAAAAAATTTTCAAGGTCTTTTTTAAATAAAATTTCAAGGTCATTGATTTTTTTTAAATGGAATGATATATTTTCGTTAACGTAATGTTGTAGCTGACAAAATAACGAATTCATCCATGTACTACAATATGACCTACAAATGACCTTCAACACAGAAAAATGGAATAAATAAAATTCAACGTGTAAGGTTCATTTGCATTTCACATATAATAGATCATTTCTCGAGAAAATAGAAACTTTTTGCAAGAAACGTGCCAAATGTTAAAATTGATTTAAAATTTATCCTTTTGTCACGTTGTATTTATTGCAATACATAACATAAAAAGGAAATTGATGAGTACTATTATCAATACATAAATTAAACAGAATTCAAGAATAAACCTCCAGACTATATAAATCAAACAGCAGTTAAGAAGAAATCTTAGACCTAATAATAACAAGACATGAAAGGAAACGTCTGCAACTTGAAGAGTAATATGCGTCCTGGAAGAAGACGCGAGAGAAGTCACACTATTTTTCTTCCATTCACTGCTTCAGCCATACATGGCACATAATACTGAAATATGAAAGAGCTACAGCTTGTTTTGAAATGGTTAACGACATCCAGATATCCAAGTCTTCCATTACGAACGCGTCATTTAGAGAACAAGTCAACGACGAACAATAAACCTAGGTTCTCAGAACCACATTTAGGGATCGCCATGGCAAAACTGTGAGACCTAAATTCCATCCGATTCATTGATCTCAAATGGTGGTTTCGTATTTTCTTTGCCGCTTTCCATTACGTCTACGCCAGCACTTTGGCGGCTGCAAGAGGCGAAGGAAGAATCGAAAGTGTAAAAGAATAATGAGACGACGGAGAGAGGAAGTGCGTTCCATCCAGGACTTGCTGACGGACATGTCAGTAAGGCTACCTAGTTTTCCCTTATACGCATGAGACACTCGATATTAGAACGAATGATACGGGGGAGACTCGCCTTGAGCGGATTTAGGTGCCTTCAGGCGATGCAGTTGCTCCAAAATAAAGTTTCCTTCGAAAATTTATTGCAAGGAAATAATTGCGATATCTAACGTTTTCTTTTGTAATTTTTAGATGTACAGTAGAGGCTTCGTTATCCAAACACTATTTTCTGGATGTTCTGTTATACGAACTTATGTGAACAGAAGTTTTTATTTAATAATAAATACGTTGGTTGCCATATCACCCAGAAATGGGTGAGAGAACTTTACATGAAGGAATTATTTATTCGAATTAATTTCGAAGGTGAGGCGGTAGTGCGTTTATTTGTATGTACGCTATTCGAAATGGTGGGAGGTATGAATTTTCAAGAAAATAAATAAATATATTTTTAAAAAGATTTTAAAAAGATCGTTTTTATATCCTTTTAGAATCGGAACTTGGACAACGTTGAAGTTTCGTCTCGACAAGAGTACTCTGTGGCAGCGTGAACGAAAGATTAGTACCGATCGGGAAGAATGGAAAAAAAATGGGAGGTACCTTTCACTCTGGCACTCTCTGAGTAGTCGACCGCGGAAACTTTTTGCTTTCGGGTACGATTCGCCTCGAAAACCACAGAACAGGATAACGTCGTTGGTAGGACGCAGTTCCGCGTTGTTCTGCAATCGGGAACACTGTCGAACTTCCCATTTGTTATTAAACCAGTATCTCATTAGCGATGCGTTCCTGCATTCTATTTATATAAAATCGAACACCAGAGTATGGACAAAGACTTTTCGAAAATTATATAAGGACACTTAAAAAAGAAAGGGGTTGTCTAGCGTCTTTTATGGACAGAGACTATTCGAAAATTTTATAAGGCTACTTAAAAAAGAAAGGGGCTGTCTAACGCCTTTAATGGACAGAGACTTCTAAGATCAATTAATTAAATTTTCTTTACATTTAGTTGTAAGTGAGCTTTGGTTGAGATTGCTTAACCCTTACTGTTCTTCTTCCAGTGCTCTTTTGAAATTCGTATTTCTTTATTTATTCATCAGGTGACAAAGAATGGTAAAGGTTCTTCTGAAAGAAATTTTACAATTCTATTTTTTAATAAAACACAATTTATAGACAATTGAAGATGAAAGATTGTGTCATTTCAGTGTCCACTACGACTATACTAATAAAAATATTTTATTATTAAAAAAATCCTAATCCTATATAAAATTTATTTTCACAAAATAAAGGAGCCTACAATGATGTCTTGTCTAACTCAGACAATAGTAATCTATAGATCTAGAAATCTAGAGTACTCTATATCAGAATGCTGCGCGAAGCCTTACAAATCTGTGAGATTCATTTGAAAAACCTAGCCCGGATGCAGTGCTCCTTCTACTTCTTTTTAGGTAGATGATTATCATACTTTCTATTGTTTGCTACCTACGTGTCGAAGTCTCGTATATACCGTTACGTGTACGGGCAATCAGGTTAACGAACTTGAATTTCACTGGTGCGCACGTGGCTATTCGATTGTCGAAAATTCTTGAAAATGAATGCGTATGCCAGCTGCGCGAATAATCAAGTATTGTGCAGGCTCTCGTGTATAATTTCCGCTAAAGTAGGACAGGTTATAACTAGGTTGACCGCATCATTTATCGTCCGAACTGTGACACTTTAGAAAGCGAAAAAGGACTCCGAAAATAGGTAAAATTGTTTGATGTTTCAAGAAACAATTATTCATTCATTGACACGTTATATTTAATGTATCAGTGAGCCTAAGCTTTAGTAAACAATTATTTTGGAAAAAAATTCTCTTTAAATAAAATAAAAATAAAAGTCATAGTAAATATAGTAACGGAGTGGTTGGTTTGGACAAATAATTAGATAATAATGTTTCTCCAAATAATCGAATGTATAGTTCAAATGTGATTAAGTAAAAACTTTATCGGAAAGTTTTTTTGAAAAACCAAGGTACAATTGTAGAATTTTAATATCGAACATTGCACACCAACAATTCTTCGTTTCGTTAAATTGAAGTGAATTATAAATAATTTAATGAGACTTATAAAATTCTGTCTTAGATCCTTCTTTAATATTAGGGGACCGTTATACTCTCCTTTCGTCGAGTAAGAATTTTTTTGCAAGGTCTTGTTAGATTCTGTCACTCTTATTTCTAGGCAGCATGCCATTTCCTCTCCAATTTTATAATTAGCCTAAGCGACCTGTTTGTTCTAAACAGAATAAAGATCATTTTCTGCAGGAAGTACTTTCTTTTTCTACGAATTAAGAACACTTTGACAATGTCTTAATAGTCGTGAGAGCGAACAGGTTCCGAGGCTTCTAAAACAATTACTCGTGTATCCCAGAGCTCTCTACGGTTGCTATACTCAAGCAGCTCGTTAAGTCGCTTTTCCATCTTAATTCAGGAATAATTGCTTTCGAGTGAATTATGCTTAAAACGTTCGACCTTAAATACTCGTCGCGCTGAAATCCACTAAACGATTGTTCTCGTGCGCTTAATTACATGCCAATAAAGATTACGCAATGATCGAAATGAAAACTGGTAACCACTTCATTCAACAGAGTTAGAAGGTAAAGGAAGGGCGTGGATGTGGGAGAAGGGGGAAACAGGAAAAGAAAACGAAAGTGATCTAACCCAAGAGAAGAACGTTTGATTCGAACTAAGGCGGAACGGTGAACGCGGCTGTCCGTTACAACGAAAGAACAAATTACGTAGGCGATTGAATCTGGCTCGAATTGCTTCGGTGATCGCAGTTATTATCCTTGAGTCATCAGGAGGCATTCCATTCAAACTTCATAGAAGTGGAAACCAGAGCTGTGCGTTCTCAGAAAGTTGGATTGGTTTAGCTTAAACCTTTCGGCTCTTAAATTTGAATTACACGTCAATGACGAAGTAGAATCAACAAATATAAAATTGTCTTTGATGGTAACACCGTTCAGGCTACCCTGATGGTGTTGAGGAGAGGGAATAGTCGCTAAGCAACAAATGAGTTTGAGAATAGTAGCAGGAGTGCTTATTGGATTGGTTACATTGACTATCAGAAGAACCTTGATAATTGCACGACCTTCCAGGCCCAACGTCTGCAATACTGTCAAGAGGTTCCATTTTACCTAAGCTATAAGTAAGTCCGAGTATAATAATAAGGGTGCTCATTGGACTGGTTACATCGACTATATCACATAAACCTCGATAATTGCACGACTTTTCAGCCCAAATTTCTGCAATAATCGAGATTCCATTTTACCTAAGCTATAAGTAAGTCTGAGTATAATATTAGGGGGACTAGAAAGTAATATCGTATCTTTTACATTAAATTCAAACAAATAAATTTATAACAAGTTTTTATTTTTAATCAATTATGTAATCGCTCTCGTTATCAACAACCATTTGTTATCTAGTGTGCAAATTTTCAATATCTGATCGATAAAAATCAACTGTATACAATGCGCTGATATATGATGAACAAGTATTGACATTCACAGAAACGACATTACTTTCTGATCCCCCTAATAATAAAGGTGCTCATTGGACTGATTACATCGACCATAAACCTCGATTATTGCACGACTTTTCAGCCCGAATTTCTGCAATAATCGAGGTTCCATTTTATCTATGCTATAAGTAAGTCTGAGTATAATAATAAAGGTGCTCATTGGACTGGTTACATCGACTATATCACATAAACCTCGACAATTGCACGACTTTCCAGCCCCAATTTCTGCAATAATCGAGGTTCCACTTTACCTTCGACCGTCCCTGTGCGGACTCACGGCATGGTATGCGCGCGAAACCCCGATATTGAATGTCTGAAAGTGATCGGTACGCGAATATGCGATTAACCGACTGTCCACATCCAAGGAGATCCTGTCCCCTGCGTGGTGTATGAAAACGTCGGTGTTGCTCAGCCTTGACTGTTAATTGCCAGCGGCGTGTCGTGTCGTGTCGAGCCGACCACTTACATCGTCGCTTATGGTTTCGCCAGTATTCTTCGATTCGTCTAAGAATTCGCTTCTACGTTCACGTTGGTCGAGTAACTTTCATGCGAGCAATTGTCTCGTCTAAACGAGCCAGTGTGACGCCACCTTCCCCTTTTGCTGAGAGGATAATGTCCATGCGCCTAGAGATGAATCCTCAAGCTCAGAGCCGAAGTATGTTAAGTATGTTCGCTCTCGAGTAACGTCGCAGGATGTAACAGAGGTCCAGCTAACATTTCAAAGGGTTAGAGTTCACAGTTGTGTCATTCCTTTTTTGTTTCGAAACCTTTTCTTTTGATGAACATGGATGGTTAGAATTTTGTTGAATATGTTGGCGGTTTCTCAATAAGTTTATGTATTATTAGAAAGTAAGTCTTGCTGGTCTTGCAGCTCTTTGTATCTGAGAGACTCTGCCAGGACCCAGAAGGCTTTCAGAAGGCTGTTGCTACCAACGAGTTAATTGCTAGGTTCGATGTCATCAGCGTTTCAAACATAATGTTGCTCGATCGGTCACTTTCGTGGATATTAAATGGCGATCTTAACTGCAAACTGCCAACGATAATCGAATTGATTACTATACAAGCGCTTTTCAACCTTTTTCGTCTTAAGACTCTTCCTTGAACACTATTTATTTTTGTAACCTTCACTATTTATAGGCATTTTAAGTCCAGTATCGACTCGCAGGAATCAATTAACTGTGTTGTTGGACTACTCACGATGCTCAATTCGAGGAAACTGCACTGTCATTCATCTCTCTCGACACCACTTTTATTTCAAAACTTTGTTCACATAATAAAACGTTTCCAATTGTAAAGTCGCCGAGTTAGATGGCTCAGCCTTCAAACCTGTCAACCCTTTGCGGTCGTGTACAGAGAAAGATGTACAAAGATGGACGGAGATCAGAAAATCTGGACCGCAGAGGTCTAAAAATGGTCCATAAGGTCATCGAGGTTCGATACACAATGGATTCTCCAAAGATGGCTTTAGAATAGTTTAAAAAATTGTAAGCATCGGTACCAACAATTTGATTCATAATAAAAAAAAAAAAGATAAAATGTATTCCACAATGTTTGTTTTGCTTTATTAAGAGCCAAGATCCTGAAGCTCCTTTTGGAAAACCCTTTTATGTAAAGTAGGTGTGAAGTATGAACACGATAAGGATTTACATGGAACGTCGTGTGGTATATTGATTAATAATACGATACAAAAATATACACAGCGCAAAAACGATAACCGTAAACTGTAAACCGTCTCAAACGGTGAAAATAATTCTTTCAGCACTGTTTATGACCTTTATCGCGACAAGGATACAAATGGCATCGCGTCTCTACGTCTTCGGAGAGGGTTGGATGCGAGTACCTCTCACTTGGTGCGCGTAGTATGGAATAAAATGAATGAAACTAAAGGGAAATAAAAGAAAAGAAGGTAAACCGCGGAACGTTTCGAGCGCGAAAAGTGGAGTCGATCGACTTACGCGGCAATGCTCCTCGACAGGGGCCACCGGTCCATACTGGCTTGGTACTTCATGTTCTCGATCTGCTTCTTCAACGCGTCCTTGTCCATGTTTGCGAGCACACTGGGATCCATGGTTATAGCCGCGCCTCTCTTTCGCCAGATAAGAACCGAATACGCTTGCGCCCCTACGAAAAATCAATAGAACCGTTTCTGTATGGGGGACTCCCGTTAATGGAACACCAAACTACGTCACCGACGGGCAACAGGAAATTCGATTCTGCGAGCCGAAGCGCGCCAAGAGATGTCTTACTTCCTCGCGATCTTCGCCAATCGAGATTAACCGTCAGCTGTCGATGCTTTTAATGCGTTGACAGGCAAGCCTGACTATTTACTCGCAAACAGAAACTACAATTAGTTGTTGAAAGGATCATTAATCGAAGGAGGCGTTTATTTATTTTAAATGGTATTAATAATAAATAGTATAAGTGTTCAGTGGAGAAAAGGGGGTGCAGGAGATGTGGGGGAGGAAGAGACGTGGGAGATGTTTGGAAGGGGTGAAGTAGAGGGGTGGACCAAGAAGGTGGGTGGAAAATGTCGCAAAGGTACTAAGGGATGAAGGAGAGGGGGTTGGATGGATGAGGGGTATAGAAAAGTTAATATGTTGATAGGCAAGTCTGACTATTTATTTACAAACCGAAGCTATAATTAGTTGTTCATAGGATTATTATCTTAGGAGGCATTTATTTATTTGAAATAGTATAAATAGTATAAAGAGGGATGGGGGTGCAGAAGATGTGAGGGGGAAGAGCCGTGGGATCACGTTTGGAAGGGCTGTAGTAAAGGGGAGGCAGGAAAATGTTGCAAAGATAGTAAGGGATGAAGGAGAGGGGAATGTATGGATGAGTGGCTTAGAAAAATTATGTTGATAGACAAGTCTGACTTTTTTCAAAAATAAAAAGTACAGTTAGCTTTTAATAGGATTATTAATCATAGGAGGCACTTATTTATCTGAAATATTATAAATATTATGAAGAGGCATGGGGGTACAGGAGATGTGAGGGGGGAAGAGTTGTGGGAGCACGTTTGGAAGGGGTGAAGTAGAATGGCGGATCAAGAAGGTGGGTGGCAGGAAAATGTCGCAAATATGTTAGGGGATGAAGAAGACTGGGAAGGAGGAAGACGAGGAAAGGAGGTAGAGCATAATGAGATGTTGATAAAGGAGGAAGGGAGGGTGAATATGAAGGTTGAAGGAAGAAGGGAAAAGGAGGAGTGTGTATGGCGAGGAGGATGAAGGAGGAGTGGGTAAAGGTAGAGTGATGAAAGAGGGTGTGAGAGGTGAAGAGAGTAGGAATGTAAAGATGTAAATCTAAGGGGAGCAATAAAGAATATACAATACTATAAATATTATGCAGAAATTAATTCTCTGCTTCTCTACTGTAAATCTACCATTTAATTATAACGAAAAACCGTGGAAACTTTTCATTTTCCCCTAGTGAGCAATATTGAAGTAATCTGTGTGTTGCACTTACTATGAAGGTACCTTAACGTAATAAAATGAAGAGTGAATATTTCTGTTTAAGTTGGAGTTATAAATAATTAAATGTATAGAGGCAGAGAATTAATTTCTATAAGTTGAATTTAGAGATAAGTTACACTGCATGGAACGTGTCCTATAACATATGCGATAACTAAAGCCGACGGATAATCCACCGAGGGTTTATCCCCACCAAACGCTATTTAATCCAACCGCAGAAGAAGAGGAATCCTCGCGAGGAACAAAAATCAAAAGTAAAATTTAAAAGTTTTCAAACTAATTTTGAAGATTCGTCTGTTATGTAAATCATTCTCGACAAATAAATCTAATTTTTCACATCAAGCGTGTTATATTTCCGAAAAACGTCTCTTATAATCGGATTATCATTGTACATAGAGAGGTCAAACATTTTATTACCACTTATTTCTTCTTGAGTTTGAATAACAAATGTAAAATCGTTTGGTATTTCATCTGTTATCATTTTTAAGAACAATTTCACAATTATGTATCATTTGATGTAATATTTAAAATGACGTCATTTGAAAGGTGATCACACGTACGAAAATAACTATGAAGTAAAATAATATGTTATTAGTAGATCAGCGGATCTTTATGCATTTATAAAAAATTTGAACGCTCAAGAACCTAGAAAATACAAACAATATGCGAGAATATACAAAAGATTGAAAGTAAAGTTCATGTTATAACATTTCCATAATAAAATGAATTCCTATTTAATAAAAGTTTTTGTAGGCACGTTCGCAAACATTTTATTTTGCATAAAGTTCCGCAGTCTAGTTATTAGAGATAGTATTTCAAATAATATATTTTCAAAATAGGTCTTTCGTGAAACGCATAATACTCTCAAATCATCCCTAACTCGATATGTTCATCCACCTCAGGTAATACTTCTCGAAACGTCAACATGAAGGGACTTATTACACAACCTAATAATTATCACAGCTTCGAGTGCGTTCGATTTGCCAAATACTAAAACTATAGGGTCGCGGAATCGAATCGAAACCTTGTTAACCCCCTCGACCTTAGTGAGACGCATATGACCCAGTGAATTTATCCGATTGCCATTGGCAAAATTACAATTGATTCTCACAGGAACATATGTTAAAAAAACGAACAAAATTTGTGCTGAGGTAAATTATTCCTCTTCTCATCTAGCTACGATCTTTAATTCATAGCCAACCCTACTTCAATACAATTAATTTTGTAAAAGAAAGACGAATAGAACCCAAATAGAAGTAGTGTAGCTAATAACTCCATTTGAAGGTATGTTGAAAAAAACGAACAAAATTTGTGCCGAGGTAAATTATTCCTCCTCATCTAGCTATGGCCTTCGAATCATAGCCAACCCTAGTTTAATACAATTAATTTCTAATGGGAAATCGAATAGAATCAAAACAGAAAATAGTCGAGTCGAAAAGGTTAATACTTTCCACGAAGACTTTTCGACATTGTCACTTACCCGATCCGTAAAGTTTCGAATATGAAACTCGGACACGTGTCACGGGAAGTCCTCTGGAACTTGCGGTCGAAGATTAGTGTAGCACTGTAGCACTCACCTTGCCGGAGGTCGGTGAAGTTCTGAGAGTAGCCGACTCTTGGCAGGTTTCTCGATTCGCTTACGGAAGCCTCAACGAAACTCGGCAATCTAATTTGCTGGTAATTTACCTGCCGATATCTGCAATCATTGTTGTCATAGAACATTTTTTAGCGAATGTTCTACGACGCATAATCCCGCACGGATAAACGCTCCAAACCCTTTACTCGACCACGTTGAATCCATCCGCGCTGCAGCCCAAAAGTGAGTGGATGCTATTTAATTAGTTATTGAAAATAATTCTGTGTAATTATTCTGCCTTTCTGAGATGGACTTGCCATTTATTTAAAAAAAAAAGATTATCCCACTTGTAATCATCCTCCAGCCATAGAGGAAGAGAGCACAGTTTTTAAATCAATCTGAGTTTAATATAACAAAATGTCGAGTATGTATTTCTGTTTAAACTGGAGTTACAAACAATTAAAACGCGAAGATGGAGAATTAATTTCTATAACTATTAATTCCCAAATACACGCTTGATCTACTGGAAAAACAAGAACTGAAGTTTATTCGTTAATAAATTTTGTATATAGGTTACATTGTAATGGCCATCCATTAATTATTTAACGTAACAAAATAACGAGTAAATATTTTTATTTCAACAATAGGTATATACGATTGAAGCAAAAGGTATAGAATTAATGTCTACATTCATAAATAAGAATAATTATATAAAAAAATTAAGAAATCATAAATGAATTTTACTAAATCTTATGTATTTCATTTCGTATCATAATGAAAATATATTTGACGAATAATTCATTAAATATCCCACCAATAATAATAGAAGTTGATTCCCACTTTATTTGAGCCTCCCACCTTCGATTAAAGTAGGAACTAGCTTACGATATACTTAGGAATTTTTGTTTTTGAGATCTCTATTATGGATATGAAACATTAGATTCTTTCGTTTATGTTTAATCCTTTTGAGAAATATTATTTATTTAACCCTCTCAATTTAATTCTCTAATTTTCTCTGCATATAAATATAATTTTACATCATAATTACCATAAATAAGGATCTAATTGTTGATTTGCACACTAATAATTCCCCGACATTAAGTTTTTTAAATAATTTTAAAAAATACCGGCACATGTAGCGCCATCTCTCGGCGAACTGCTCAAGTTTGTCGTGGAGTAGTTTCCATTTCCCGCTGCTAGATGACGCCACATCTTTCGATATTCCTTTAATTAAAAAACTAGGCATTAGACAATTATTGGTGTACAAATAAATAATTGGAAGTTCATTTATGATATTAATAATGTATAATTCCGTTTATATACAGAGAAAAGTAGAGAATTTACGTTTCGAATATTTTCATCTTTGTAGTGCCATGTAGCGGCCGGAGATGGAAACTAGTCCACGACAAACTTTTAGCAGTTCGCCGAAAGATGGCGCCCCATTTTTTGTATTTTTTTTAAACTTAGATATTAGTGTTAAAATCAACAATTAGAAGTTTATTTCTTGTAATTATGATGTAAAACTGCATTTATATGCAGTGAAAAGTAGATAATTTATGTTTCGAATATTT
>NC_071977.1:11794959-11816630 GCF_026283585.1 Hylaeus volcanicus
CGAGAGATGGTGCCACATTTACCGGTATTTTAATTATTTAAAAAACTCAATGTCAGTGAATTATTAATGTACAAATCATCAATCAGAAGCTTATTTAGTTTAATTATGATGTAAAATTATGTTTATATGCCAAGCAAAGTAAAAAATATTGATGCATGTGCAAAATTAGTTCTGTCGCCGCCGCTAGATGGCGACACTATTCCAGTGTCCATTAACTTGCCTATATGCTCTTCTATATGGAAATATATGATTGCAATGAATTTAATGAATAATGAATGATAATTATTAACAATTATAGTGCTGCTCATTCCTCTGGGTCAATAATGCATCCTATTCGTTACTTACGGCTGGTCGATTAGTATAATAAAGTGCATAGCATATTTATTAGAAAGAATGACAGGGCTGTGTTTTTAAAACTGTTTTGTATTGTTGCAAAATAATCGTATAATTATCATGGAAAAGGTTTGCTGTGTGTGCAAAAGGACAGAGTGCTCATATAAGTGTCCTGTATGTAGAGAGCCATAGTAAGTTCATAATACATTACGTTTGTTATTATCACATTGCTGGCCTTTTGTTTACATTCGTTCAAAAACCTCAAATATTAAAACCAAAGTACAAAACGAAGATACAAAACGCCTCATCTATGTAATTTACTTCATATGTTACTTCGCATTTATTTACATTTTTCTTGTCGAGCTAACTCCAACATATAATATTATCTTAACCTATACTCACCTATAGAGCTATTGCTGTGAAATACATGTATGTACGAAGAAGTGTCATAGATTACTTCCACCTTTATAAGATACAATTACAAATATATTTTTTGTGTGTATTAGTTGTTCTATAGCTTGCTGTAAGGTCCACAAAGAAAGTAACTGCGAACCACCAAAGCCTCAGCAGAGCGAAGCTACCAAAGTAAATACGATCAAGTATGAGTTTCCCACAGAGGATACAGTTCCCATTGAAAAATTGCAACAATTACACTTGAGCAAAGAGTTGAAAAATTGCTTAAGAAATCCACATGTACGTAACATTATGCGTTCAATCTTGACCGATAAGAATCCTACTAAAGCCATTGCTTTGGCTATGACTGAACCGATATTTGTAGAAATGGCAGATGCATGTCTGAAAGTTGTTGAACCATCGGTCGATGATCAACCATTTTAATGTACCTGGACAATATTGTCTGAAATTCAACTGTTGCGTATATTTTTCACAGAAAACTAAAGTGTATACTTTATTTTACACTTAATTAAACCATTTATTGAATTGCCATAAAAATATATACACGAGTTTATTAGATTTTTCAATGTATGAAATATTTATTACAAGTTGTACCTATCCTAAAATTGTGTTTGTACTTTTTATAGCTATTAAGGATCTTAAAAGCTTCCATTAAGAATGTTGTATATACTTTTAAATAAATGCAATGTTTTTTATGTAAAAGAAACGAGTTGATTTTGAAATAATCCCTAGAGGTCATTGTGACCTTCAAAATGTGATGCCCCTTTCCAAATCTCAGCTAAAAAATAAGAGTTCCCATTTGAAAAATGAAAGTTAACCTTCGAATGACCTCTAAGTTCAAGGTCAAGGGTAAATCTGAAGTTACAGAAAGACAGAAGTTTTTGAACCTTAAAATTGGTGTCGAGTCATTTTTTCCCAATAATGCATAGATTCTGAGATAAGGGTGGGTCCGTCACTTTTCGTAAGGCCTGTATATAAGAAAGAAGGAAACGAGTAAATAGTTTTTGTACAACGTTTATTTATCGACCAACAACAAACAATTGTCTTTCAAAATTCGTTAACAAAAATTACAAAGTGTTAAAAAAGATACTAGAGTTCTGTATGTGGAGGGTAGTAAGGTGAAACGTAATTTTCGAGATCCACCGGCATCTCTGTTCCATCCAGTTCCCTTTGGAGGGCGTAGTACCTTTTTCTGACGTGATGAGCTGCCATTTTTGGTTGTCTTTCTCTGGTAAATATTCCCTTTTTATTGCCACCCACTCTAATGTACGCTGTAAAAAATGTGTAATGTAATTATCAAAGCGTTAAACGACTCATCCATTTTTAAACTTTCATCAAGCTATTTACTTACTTTGAGCTGTCCGGAAGTCAGCAAAGTTCCAAATAAATTCCCCAATGAAGAAACCCTCATTTCTTAATCGATCGAATGCCTCAAAATGTTTCGAAAATACTTCTGTTTGGTATTCTTCGCTCCATACATACTCTGGCAGCTGAAAGATCATAATCGGTTTTTTTTAAACGAAACTTTTTATTTTTAAATTAAATCAATCGTATGTAAATAATATAGCATAATGTGATGTCTTAAAAAATATATCAGCTATTATAATATAAGCTTTTTAGTATTTGTCTATCGAGAACGTTTATATTTAAAATAATATTAAAAAAATGTACAATTATTAGATAATTCACCTCGTGTAATCCTGGCATAGTATCAGCTCCATACTCTGACATAAGCACGGGCTTATTATATTTCCTATGCCATGCCTCAGCCTCCCCTACAACCCTATTCGTAATTGTGTCGATGCGACCAGGGTTATTGTACCAACCGTTATAACGATTAAAGCTAATCACGTCAAGATATTCGCCAACTTTATCCTCCTAAAAACGATTTATCAGTTTTCCAATAAAATGTTTAAACGGCAAGTTGTTTAATTCTAAAACGTACAGTGTGTGTAGAAATTTCTACGAATACTTAAGTATTCGTACACTGATCAATTTCCAAAAAAACTATGTAAAATTGTAATTTATGAACTTATTTTTGATAAACAATGACATTCTACGTATTCTCGGAAATCTCTAGAACAGATAGAGTACAAAAAAAAAATAGCTATCTATGTAAGTTACGAAATTGACAAAAAAAAAAACAATTAATCGATAGAAATATTGAAGCAATAAGTATTCGTACAACTGATTAATTTTTAAAACTTCGTTAAAAAAAAAGAAATTTACATTAATTGACAAGTATATAATACTTCCTTCGTGAGATTTTCTTTTGATTTTATAATTATTGCAACTCTTCTAAGCATTAAATTAATTAAATTATTAGTTGTATATTATTATAGAAGTGGGATCTTCTTATATTTCTCTATTCCTCTATTAGAGCCATTTTTAAAAGTACTTTACTTTGGAAATTTGATGTCTTCTAATTCGTACGGAGCAATAAACTAATGTGTTTACGTTACAAACTCTGCTGTAAATGGTTCGTCATAAGAATCGTACAAATACTTATTGCTTCTATACTTTTATCCACTTTTCGCATTTTTTTGTTAATCTCATAAATTATATTAACTAGTAAATGTTGTTTGGACTATATTTATCTTAGAGACTTTCGAGAATATGTAATCTGTCAATCTAATATCATTGATATTCATGTTGTAACAGTAATGGAGCAAAAATGAATCGTGCAGAATTCAGTAATGTAATATAAAACATAAAATATTGTGCATGTATTACTTATTAATAAAGCGAAAGAAACTTTTGGGACAAGCTAATACTTGGTCTAAAATGATTTTCATTTACTGAAGGCTACGAAAGTGTAGAATATTGAGAATAATGTTTGTAAACAAACATGAAGATTGAACAGAAAAAAAGGGATTGTAATACGCGAGAATGATATCTTTCTAAATTTTCTAAATATCTTTATATTTACTATTATGTTTGGAACAATATCAGAAGCGTTAATTAAGGTCTAGAAAATGTTGCAATAGTAACCTGAACAGCTCGAGCCATCGCAATGGTAATCGGTCTAGTAGGATCGACTGCTTTCGTGTGATGGGCAATTTGTTTAAAGTATTCCTCAGCTTCCGGTAATTGCGTTCTAGGCTCGTTGGCGATGGACCACATGATCACTGAAGGACGGTTCTTGTCCCTCCTTATAAGTTCCGATATCGACTCCTTGTGACGGGAGAGGAGGGTGGGTGAAAAGTTCTCCGTGTCCACGGATGGGCATTCATCGATAATTAGGAATCCCATCCTTTCGAAAGTATGTCAATTAATACGTATGATTGTATCAAGAAAATAATCGCAGAACAAAATACATTGGCTGTCTAATTATTTTCATAAAATTCAAATACAAATGATCACAAAAATAGCAAGGTATCATATAAATCGATAGTAGACGTTTCTTTATGGTTTATAATTTATGATTATATAGTTTGCGATTTGATGTTTAGATTAACTTCATTTTATGAGTGAGTCATGGAAGATATGTGTGCATACCCCACAAAAATGAATAAACTAAAATGTTGTATATTTTCTAAATGGTTTTACAGTGGCCCCATCACCCTAGTTATACAGGGTGTCCCAGGCTAAGTGAAACGGAGCTCTAACTCCAAATCTATCGGCCGAATGCAAAATTTCAAATATGGAAATTGCATGGTAAAATGGGGCTCATGTTTCAGAGAGAAGGAATTTTTATTAACTTTGTTATTTAACAAAGATATGATGGTCAAGTTTCGTTTTTCAAATGGAACTATATATTTCTTTTTATACCATGCGATAGTACCATATTTGAAATTTTGCATTTGGCCGATAGTTTTGGAGTTAGAGCTCCGTATCACTTAGCCTGGGACACCCTGTATAATAATATTGTTATCATGTAAACTAAAAACTACTTATATTATAATACCATTCAGCCGGTATTTTGTAAATATAAAGAAGACAAAATTTTTGTTAAAATATAGAAGATCACTTGCATTGTGAACTAATAAATTATACAGTCGATTGTTCCATCTGTTAGCTTTACTATTGCACAACAAGAAATAGAATCTTGATTATTGCACGGGGACCTCTTTAATTGCACGATAGAAACAAGTGGAGGGGATGGTTGCTAAGCAATATGTAAGGTGTGAATATCCTCTGTGGAGCTACTATGTTCCAAGTGGATTGGTTACCTCGATTACTGCAGGCCAGTTTCGTGCAATAATCAAGGTTCTGTTGTATTCCTATACCTTACTGTACACCTATGGATTTCTTTTTTTGGGGAGCAGTGAAGAATTTTGTTTACCGGCCAGGCCAACAAATTACAAGTATGCAACAAGTAAAATTGCGAATTGAAAATGCTTTTCGTCGTGTGGAGTCAATGCCCGACGTTTACGAAAAAGTTTGTAAGAATTTAAAAGAGAGATTAAGGATCTGTCTATGTAATAATGGTGGACATATCGAAGCCGGTAACCAAGCACGATTATTAAGGTCCATAAATGTCGATGGTTCAATACTGTGGCAAAGGAGAAGACGCTCAAGACGCAGAGAACAACGCTAGAAATGTTCAACCTCGTTTTCCAAGTGCAGGATTCATTTGCGACCTATGATGCCTTTAAGACTTTTGTTCCATCGAGTAAGTGCTATACGATACCATAAAAAAAATTTGACCTTGAATTTCTCCGCCAAGGTCAATTTTGCGTCAACTTTTGTTTATAGATCTTCACCGATTATAAGCCGATAGAATCTGCTGGCGAAGCCACGACAAAACAGTTTGTTACACCCTGTACCTGTCAGCCAAGTCGAGTACTTCGTCGCTGTAAGGATAATGACTGGTCCTGTAAGCATTCGCACCGACCCATTTCAGTAACTCATGATCCCTGGCCACGGTCACCAAGTCCAGTCCGCGTCCTCTCAGGATAGAATCCTCGTGTCTGCCAAATCCCCGCAGGTACATTGGTCTGTTGTTAATGAGTAAACTGGTATTCGTCCAGGTCAACGTCCTGATGCCAATCGGTAGTCTATAGACGTCGATTTTGGAGTCATTCGTCACAGACAACGTCACCTTGAAAACAGAACGTTATTAGCGAGTTAAATTAACTATAAGCTGGCTATGAAACGTGTTACATGATTTTGCTTTCTCTTTTGAATATTCGTACCGATATACATTATCATAATACTAGAAATTAGATTGACCTTTCTGCTGTCAAATTTTACAGTCTTCTTCTTAATTTGGTGTACTAATTTTTTCTTGACTTCTTTATGTGATCAAATTATGTGCAGTTAGCTGCACTGTTATTGTCGGAATATTTTTTAATAAACATATGTTTCTGTAAATAGCTTGACTATAATCTTGATTTTCTCGAAGTAGCAGCAGTTAAAAGTAATTATAAAAATACTTCTAGGCTATAAAGGGGTATAAAACGTTTTACGTGATTTTCTTTTCTCTCTTGAATTTTCGTACCGATATACATTATCATAATACTAGAAATTAGATTGATCTTTCTGGTGTCAAATTTCGTAAAGTCTTCTTCTTAATTTGGTAATAAGCAGAAAATTAATTTGGTGTACTGGCTTTTTCTTGACTTGATGCAAATGTATTTGCAGTTAGTATTGCATTGTTATTGTAGGAATATTTTTTAATAAACATATCTTTCTGTAAATAGCTCGACTATAATCTTGATTTTGTCGAAGTAGCAGCAGTTAAAAATAATTATAAAAATACAATAACTTCCCTATCAATCGGGAAGTTAAAAATACTTCTAGGCTTGTTTCAATAACGTTTAAAAATATAATATATCTATATCATCTAAGCATTAATTCGATTCCTGTAATTTATCTTCAGAGGTAAACTTAATTAAAGAGAATTTCGATTTAATTCCCAACCACCCTCGTAGTTCTAATTTTGTATTTAGTATTGGTTTTGAAGAGAGAAGGTGACATTGACGCAACCCTGAGGCTACGCAACCCTTAGGCGACCAGTGTCTAGTCTGGCTTGATCTAAACCAGCCCAAAGTGGAATAGTTGAACAAAGAAATATTATACCTCCAAGGTGTACAGGTATCCAGGGTTAGGATCCATACCTCTGGGCCACCAGAGTTTAACAAGTGGAACTTTCAGCGTACCAGAAATTCCATACACTGGCTCCTTTATAGCTAAAGTGTCGTCAGCATCGAGCAGGCTCACTCTGCAGATCGGAATTTCGTTCCCGTGTAAACCTGCTGGCTGAATGGAGTATTTAACTATACCTACGTCACCGACAAATCCCGTCCTTACCGTTATATCTTCAATGTACACACGCGGTTTTGTGTGCAGCAAAACGGGCCTGCAAAATGAAGAATTTGGTGTTGGTGTTCGATATCACAATTTCATACGATTTTTGGAGGGGCCAAAACGTCCAAACATGCAGAAACCTGACACCAGTGGCACACCCAACACTGGAGGGAGTAACAAGTGCCGAGAACGTGATCGGGATTATTCGAGAAATGATGAAGACACCTATGAAAGCGTCAAGATCGGCGAATAACAAAATATATATGTTGTACTATATGTGGACGACCTTGTGATTGCTACTGAAAATTTGGAAACAATGAATAAAATCAAAGGTTATTTAATGAATATGTATTGGATTCTGGGACCTAAATCGCCACTCACACTACAAAACAAACTACTTCTTTACAAAGCCGCTATCATTCCAATATGGAGTAATATTATAATATATAGACAAGAAAAGTAATATAAATTTAATTCAGAGATTCCAAAACAAAGCACTAAAGATCATAACTCCTGCACCATGGTATGTCACTGGTGATACCCTCCATAAAGATTTAGGAATACAGTATGTCAACGAGCACGTAAAAAAATTTGCAACTACATATAAAAATAAAATAACAAATCATCCCAATGAATTAGCTACGATGCTAAACCAAGCGCCAACAACGAGAAGACTAAAGAGACAAAAGCCAACTGATCTACAAATGTAATTAATAAATTTTAATTCTTAGTGGAAACGCTGCTGAGCGTCGTCCACACGTGCGACACACACATTGATCAAATTTGCTAGTTGGCTCCAAGAGCCAGTTGTAAATTTTCTGTTAATTAAAAAAAAAAAATAAAAAAAAGAATTAATGAATACATTTAAAATGACGGATTTAAACGATATTAGTTTCTTTTTAGGAGTAAAAATCGAACGTCGTGAAAATAAAATAACCTTGGATCAGAGTGGCTATATTAAAACTGTTCTAGAGAAGTTTAATATGAATGACTGTAATCCTGTTAATGCACCTCTACTAAGCAAGTTAGATTATCAAGCTTTAAATTCTGTAGAAAAGATAGAAGCACCATGTCGTAATTTGATCGGTTGTCTGATGTATATTAATTAATCAATCAATTACGAATCAAGAAGCACTCTATAATCCAAAGCATCAATTTCTAGACTTCATTATTAGGGTGGTTAAAACGAAATCCTTGGATCTTTTTTGGTAAATCCTTCATAGTACAATTTTGTATGTTACAATCCTTCGATTGATTTATATAAATGTCTTCAGGATTATTCATTTAAATGTCTCATTGAAATTCTTAATTTTGATGTAACTTTCTTTTAAACTGATTTGATTTTTGCTTGAGAAAATTTAAAAAAACAATTAAATATGATCTTCCGGGAACGTTTAACTTTTGTCAAAATAATGATCTAATAGTGCAGTTTTGTGGTGAAATTTGAATTCGGAATCGAGACATTTATAACAAATGATAGGATACATTAAAATCCCCAAAAACTTGATGTATGTTCTATTGTGTATTTAGTTGGTGAACTACCCGGTGACTGTGTTCGCGCGTATTCTTCTCGCGATGGATAGATTGTCTTGCACTGGTAGTTTGCTTTTGTTCGTAACAAAAATACCGACGATAATTAATCTATTATCGCGAAATATGTGATGGTTCAGAGAGCGTAAACTTTTCGAAAGTCGAACGATCTGGTTAGTTAGTTGACTATTGTGCCATGCACTCTGACCTGGTTAGTCGAATTTATTAAGAAACTAAATTTGTGATTTATTTAAATTAAATGAATTCATTAAAGGAATCAATTTTAAATTAATTCAAATAAATTTATCTGAATCAAATGAATACATTAAACGAATAAATTTTAAATTAATTTAAATAATATTTATTTTAGTGATGTACCTTTGTCAAAGGAAGAAAATTTATAATCTAAACGAGCAACAGAAATATTCTGCATCTTTATTCCATTTAATATGAAATTAATCCGTCGTTGATTGTTATAAATGGATGTATAAGTGGTTTTAGTGGTGTTTACGTATTACACGACATTTTTGTGTAACAATTAAAAATTTGATGGGATATAAATATTCACTCGCCTGTGTATACCAGCGTAGTTGAAAAAATCAAAAGTATACGTCTGTGTGTGTACAGTTCCGTTATCAACAGCAGTATCCACGATCCGTCCTTGCGGGACACTTGTTTGTAGTAACGTATTATCTACTGCCACTGTTATGCTATTTTTATCTCCGTAGTTTAAATAAGACGAGATCTCGGCCTCGAATGGTAGATGGCCCATTTCATGGTTGGTCACTAGTCCACCATTTACCCACTGAAAAATATAAACAAAAATTTAAACAATTCTTTGACATTCATAAACAAAGAGAATTGATCGCATCTAATTAACATAAATTCAAAATTAAGGCACTCTGGTTGATCTACGACAATTCGAAATGTAACAAATATTTTCACCTGAAAAAATTTGAGATGATTCGTTAGATGTGTATTGATATATAGACTTAGTTTGGAAAGAAATTCCGAAATCATCTATTTTTTAAGGTATTGGACCAGGGAGACAAAGTGTTTCAGCTCTATAAAATTATTCGATTAAAAATGTTCGCATCTTAGATAATCATTTACCCAAATCATCTATTTTTTAAGGTATTGGACCAGGGAGACAAAGTGTTTCAGCTCTATAAGATCATTCGATTAAAAATGTTCGTATCTTAAATAACGTGTTTCGAAAGAAGTGAAGAAAATATAAAAAAAATAGAAGATTTTTGGATATTATTTCGGTGCTTACCACCTGTGCGAGGTAATTGACCGAACCAAATCTGACGAAGACCCTTTGTTCTCGCCAAGAAGAGGGAGCAAAGAATGTTCGTTGGTACCAGACAGCTCCAACGTGGTCCCTAAGTTCCCTCGAGGTTGTGATATCGTTGTAGGACGATGGAACAGGCATTTGCATCACTTTTCCTACCTACACAAACCAGTGTATGCAGATAAGTGAATCGTAGACGTATAATTACATGAAATTAACGTCCACGCGACTTCGAGTACCACACGAACATGCAACAATCGCTCTTGAATAGATACTGACACTTCGGTCGAACTTAATTTGCAACGTTTAATTTATTTGACAACAGGAAACTATAGATTAATGGAACAAAAAATTTGAATACCAGTTTTGCGAGTGCATTCGATTATTACCAGTTGTTAAAAGTGATTTTGGTCTAGGTGGTTAATTTTCTTTGATTAAAAACGATAGTTAAGATACATTCGTTACAAATGCTCCAAATTGACAGTGGAGGAGTTTTCGAAAATATACTATTTATTTGGACAAGACGCATTAATTTAATGGTAGAATAAAGAGATCATCAAACAAGAAGATGACCACTCTGCAGATGATTAGTATTGTTCGTGTATCTACTCATATTTTCCTCGAACATAGTTTCAAATAACAATATACAGTGGGTGTAATAAGTATTCGTACACTGGTCAATTAAAAAAAAAAAAAAACTATGTTCAATTGTAATTTATTAACTTCCTTTTTATAAACAATGACATTTTACATATTCTTGGAAATCTGTACGATAGATACAGTATAAACAAAATTAGTTATTTATATAAGTTGCAAAATTAACAAGAAAAAACAATAAATCGATAGAAATACATTAGGTTGTTCCAAAAGTTTCTTTCGCTTTATTAATAAGTAATACATGCACAATATTTTATGTTTTATGTTACATTACTGTATTGTGCACGATTCATTTTGCTCCATTACTATTACAACATGAATATCTATGAAATTAGATTGTCTATTTATATAAACACGATCACATAAAATAATTGAGTGCAACTCGCGAAAGAAACTTTCGGGACAACCTAATAGAAGCAATAAGTATTCGAACAAATGTTAAATTTTCAAAACTTCATTAAAAAAAAAACATGAAATTTACATTAATTTATAAGTAATTAATACTTCGTGGAATTTCATTTTGATTTTCTAATTGCTGCAACTTTTCTAGGCATTAGGTAAATTAACTAAATTTGATGTTGTTCGGGATGAGATCTTCTTCCACTCTTGTATTAAAACATTTTTTTAAGACTTCTTTACTATAATTTTGATGTTTCTAATTCGTACGAAACTATAAACTGATGTGTTTATGTTACAAATTCTACTGTAAATGGTTCGTTATAAAAACCGTACCAATATTTATTGCTTCTATATTTTTGCTGATTTTTCGTACTTTCTTGTTAATTTCGCAAATTATATAAACTAATAACTGTTGTTTAGACTATATCTATTTTAGAGATTTCCGAGAATATGTAGAATATCATTACGTTATCATATCATATCGTGGGATTATAAAAAAAGAAATTAATAAACTACAATTTCACAAAAGTTTTTTAGGAAATTGATCGATGTACGAATACATTCTACACCCACTGTATGTCAAAAATCCAAATGTTATACTACTCTAATATGTGATAATGTGTGAAACAGTCATAGATATGCATTGATAGTTTCTATCTTTCAAGTTGCAATCTTAGATCCTTGTTTATCTTCAGAAATTGCACCATATCATACAAAATATATTCTCACATCTTACTTTCTTATGAAAATGCTTTTTGTCGCTTTTTTAAGATGTACACTATTCACACATTACCCACTGCTTCAGAAAGAATCGCGTTACTTTTTCCATGTAACACAAGCTCATATTTGTTATGTATACACGGTCTGTCTAAAAAGAAATCGAACTTTTGCTATAAAAAGAAAAAAGTACCAGTAAAGTTTTTACAGACACGTTGATTTACTCAAAATAATCTCCCTCTGCGTCAATACAGCTTGTAGACCGCGTAATTAACATTTCGAAGGACCTTTGCAGCGGCCAACGTTGCTATAATGTGTCCCTTTCATTCTACACCCACTGTACGTAAGGACTCGTGAAATAACCAGATCAAACAGTTTCGTTTTAATTTTGTAGATTTATAATTAAATTGAGATTTCTACGATTACCTTCGACAAATAGTTGGCAAACCATCCTTCCTTGTAGCCCTTCAGTGCATCTCCTGATGGTGAAACGACGAAGTCCCACATACCATCGAGAATTTTTACCTACGTACAATTTTCACCTACTTATTCTTTATAGTTTCATTGACAATTATTTTCTACTTACGTTTAACTATTTTGTTATTTAAATACTTGGCTACCTGAGTATTCGAATACCGAACTATTTCATCAAACTTTGTATGTCAGACGATGGGAATAGACAATGTACGTAAAAAATGTACGCGAAATTCGAACGGAGCAGTTACCTCTCGCGATTCGCTTTCTCGTGGATAAAGCATGCCACGAAGAAGCACAGGCGCATCTTCTTCCGGGGGCAAGGGTGAATATTGAATTGGTATGTCGGGATATTCGATCTCGGGTCCCGATTCCCCCGCCATCGCAGCGCCAATCAGAAAAAAAACCAAACGCCACATCCTTCCTCAGCGTTCCTGGAATAAAAACAATGAATTCCCCCGATTAGCAATGCTAATTTGGCATCTTCTAGACCGACCTTTTCATTCGTTCTATATAGTAACTTTCATATGTTGTAAATAACACAACCTTCTTTCCATCGCTCTCCATCTTTTTCAGATAGAGGGTAAGGTGCTTTTCTGATAAAATATTGACGTAGGTATTTCAGAATCATAATGAAATAAATTATGACGAGAGGGTGGTGTTTTTTTTTTTTTTTTTTAGATTTGTTGTATTCCGCTTGATTCGTTACTTTATTATTATTTAACAAGTACAACGTCGAGGGAAATTGAACGAAGTTAACAAAGGTATACGCGTGGTACTGGCTATAGATCCTCGTATCGAGACGGTTCGGACAATTCTCTAATTCAAAGGGAAAAGTAGTGGGCTTTATAGGTTCAGGAAAGATAGAAAATGGGAGGATAGGAATTATTTTAAGTTTAGCGGTCGGCAAAGGAGAGGTAGCGAGGTCGAGATCCGGGTTGACTAGTCAGGATGAAATCAACAGTTGTCGAAGGAAGAAATTTGGAATGTTTGCTGCTGGAGTCTGACGGAGGATGAGAAGAAGAGTGTAATAACTAGCCTCGTTATCGCTATATAATTCCTCGAGGATGGGTACTCGAAGCTCTTCCTAATTCTACTTTCCAGTAGCGCCAAAGCGTCTAGTTTAAGTACATGCAAATATTAACTATGAACACGTTTTCTCTCTAAATCATGTTTCTAGAATAGAGTTATCTTAACTAAAGCTAATACAAAAATTATGTTGGCATACAACATATTTTTGAAATAATAGAACGGGTGAAGTGTTAAGTAAGCATAATCTAGCGATTAATGTTCTAAAATGTTGAGATTATTAACAATAAATTCAAATAGTTTTCTCTCTTCTCTTTTATACACAATATTACTTCTGTGCGACCATACGATATAAAATATAAAACATTTACCTTTACTTGTAATCAAGGCTTACAAATTCCGTTTCATCAGCCACGTACCACAAGTAACTGATATTATTTTTACTAAATATACATTGGTTTCACGCAGTAGCAGAAGATCGAACGAAGATATTTGAATCTTTATCTGAATATGAATTTTAGACTCCGAGCTTTGACTCCTCCACGTGTTTGGCGATAAAATGCAATCTCGATCGAGATCAAATATTTTTTTGCAGACTTCTATTATAGATATTTCATTAATTAGTTAATTCATTCCCTTTTTAGCTTTCGATAGTGCATAGTTCGGGGGCAAATGCATGAAAAAATACAGAACAATGTGTACGTATCGATATACACAACGCAAAGTATTACAAACTGTTTTTTGCAAATAATCAGGGACGACGATAATTATCTTTCATTATAATTGCACCGAATCTGAATAATTCTGATATGTAATCAGGAATTCTTGTATCAGTTTATCAGATTAGGTTGCCTCTCCCCTCCCAACACCCTTGTTAGAGCAACTGATGTACTCAATTACTATGTACGCGCTTCCCTGACCGATAAAGTGAAAGATAATCAGCGTGGCAGAAGTTTATAATAGCTCCAAAGATGCAATATCATTTCGTGCGTGTTCTACAACAAACACAATTGCTACTTGGCGAATAAATCTAACCGTGGAAATTTTTTATTATATTAAATAATTTTATTTGAAACGTATTTTGTAAATCTCCAAGATTGAGTTTGTCGAACTGTAATATAGGATAAAATGATAGGTAGACAATGTTTTTGTTTATATTTAGATATAGAGGAGTTCGAATAATCGACGACCTACTGTTACATAAACATATTGATCACTGACATGTTCATTCAACAAGAAGAATTACACTGTTTAATGGCCTTATTCAATTAATCCTTTTCAGTAATTGTCTTTAAAATTGATTGAGGTACTACTTCATTTTCTGTTAAATTTGACTAATTTTTACTTTGTACCATTTGTGAGTTTTTTTGTTGTATTTTTAAGAAGGAAACTTATACGAAATATAATATATTATAATATTGATTCAACTTCATGATTTCATATCTTCTACATGATTCATCGTTCAGAGCTATCTGACAATGATTTTTTCAGTAATTTCTTACAATTCCATACTATGACAATTGACTCGATAGCTTGGCAGCAACTAATACGAAGAAACGTCTAAACATTTCAAATTCAAATCGGCTATCATTGGCTGCACTCAGCAGGGAAAACACTTGTGCAACTGTTGAGTGATTCACTTGGATTCTCTACTTCGATTCGTCTAGGCACTTCGAATAGACGAATCGTAGTAGAGAATCCAGTAGAGAATCTCAACAGTTGTCTTTGAATGCACCTATTCTGTCCCACCGATCGAGCTCCCGCCACGCCACCCACATATGGACGGTAAGGATTTTTACTAATTAAATTAATTTTAAAAGTGAGATGTCGAAGAAAAGTAATTTTTATAGAATTGGTAAATTCCGAAGAGTTAGCAAAAAAAAAAAAAAATACTACTTAGATTATGTAATTTGTAATTGTATACAGGGTGTCTACGTATAAGTTCGGACATACGCAGGGTGTCAATTCTACAACAAATTTCCAACAAGAAATTACTCTTAGACATTTTCTTTGTGTCGCCTTATTCTCGAGAATGTTCACTTTTAATATTTTTTCTGCGTTTTCGACTTGACACTCTTTAAACGGCAAACTTAAAACTAAGTATACCATTCGTAAGGGCGTTAAATTTACCATCTCCCTGATGCCAAACTAAAATTTATTACGTAGATTTAACAAGTGAAAAATTAGGTCAAACTTTACATTGTGAAAATTTCAAAAAATTTGATCTTTTCTGTACTCGTTTTTCGGTTTCAAAGATATAGATGTTTGGTGGGCACTCTTTGGGAAAAACTTCGTCAAAGTCTCACCTTTGGAATGGTACTGTCAACAAAAATTGTACGGTGTTATTTTAGGGAGAAAATGACGTTTAAATGCAGGAAAGCGTGGGTTTTTAGTTTAAAATCGATATTTTTCAACAAAAATCGACTTGTCACTTTAAAATTAACTTGACATCGGGTTTGATGTATTTTTTAGTGACACTCCCGAGCCTCCCCAATTAGGAAAATAACTGATTTTTTGACACTTCAGGGCTCTCCCAGCCGTGTGTAGAGCCTGAGTGCGAAGCGAATAATAATTGTTTGTAAACATGTATCCATAGAATTTTCGTTTTTAGAGACTATTTAATCAAAATCAACCTCGGTGTACCGATAAATGATGTGAAGATTGGAACACGATCGATTTCACACAGCAAAAAATCAATGTTTTCGGCGCAGGAGAACCGATAAGTTTTGATTTAGGAGGCGGACATTTTGAACGCTTTTCTGCATTTAAACGTCATTTTCTTCCTAAAATACCACCGTATAATTTTGTTTGACAATACAATTCAAAAGCCGAGACTTCGAGGAAGTTTTTCACGAAGAGTGCCCGCCAAACAACTATGTCTTTGACACCGAAAAACGAATATAGAAAAAGTCACATTTTTTGAAATTTTCACAATGTAAAGTTTGACCTAATTTTTCACTTGTTCGTAACACTTTTTCGAACGGTTTACTTAGTTTTAAGTTTGCACTGTAATTTGGTGGAGTTATGGCCGTTTAAAGAGTGTCAAGTCGAAAACACAGAAAAAATATTGAAAGTGGAAATGCTCGAGAACAAGGCGACACAATGAAAATGTCTCAGAGTAATTTTTTGTTGGAAATTTGTTGTAGAATTGACACCCTCCGTATGTCCGAACTTATACGTAGACACCCTGTAGAAGCAACATTTTAGTCTCGTAGGAATTTTCACGATTATCAGTCAAAGCGTTAAACAGGTCTTCGCAGGGCACCGCGAAGCACAGTTTGGGACACGCTGGTGTAGGGTGTCGTCCACAGCAATATCGGCTTCCTGGCACGGTGCCCTCCTACGAGAGCAGACTTCCCTTCCCAAAGCATCAAATCGTTTCCTCGTGTTGCACATGTGCAGCGTCGCCACTGTCCCTAATTCTTCGAATGGACACCACGAGAATTTAACAATTGCTGCTGACTATAGCGATGGGAACGATGCCCTCGCAAGCGGTATCGATTAGCGATGGGAGTAATATCGATACCATCCATAACAGGCCGTTATTATAATCTCCTATCGAACAATATCAGGTGAAATTCGCATGAAAGACAAGGTTGGGCCAAGTAAGTGCGATGACTTATAATTTCTTTATCGGTGCCCTCAGAGAAAAATGTCTGAGGTGAAAGATGAATGGTTGAAGGAGTTCTAGGACCATACTTTTGTATAAGTGTAATGGTGTATGTGCATTTCATAGTTGTATTAATTTTTTAACTAGAAATAAATGTCATTTTTGTATAGATTGAATCCTTTCTTCATTCTTAGTAAGAAAGTATTAGAGAAAACTGGTAGAAATATCATTGGTTCATGAAATATTTTCGAAATATGATGGAATACATGAAATATTACCCTAATACGTAAGAAAGTATTAAGGTAAAGTAGTAGAAATATCGTTAGGCTATGAAATATTTTAAACAATTGTCTGTAATGAAGATAATGCTCAAAAGTTTCGAGGCAAAGTTTTAAACATTTTGTAAACTAATGAGACTGCAATAAGAATGTAACTAGAATATACTTTGTGCACATGGGTGGAAAGTAAGGGAGAAGAAAAGAAAATGCATTTTCATTTAAATATATAATGCAACAGTTATATATAAATTAGGCAGGAATCTGGAGCCTCTCCATTCTAACAATCATAAAAGTATTTGAATTATCCAAAAAGCTAGCGTAAAGAAACATGATTTAGAGAGAAAACGTGTTCATAGTTAATATTTGCACGTATTATGGGGACCGAAAAGTAATGTCATTCCTTTTAAATTAAATTCAAACAAATACTCTTAACAATTTTCTATTTTTAAGCAATTATGTAATCACCCTCGTTATCAATAGTCCTTTGCCATTTAGTGTGCAAAATGTTCAATGCGAAATCGATAAGAGTCAATGAGCTGATAAATGGTAAATAAGTATTGAGATTCGCAGAAATGACATTACTTTCCAGTCCACCTAATACTTACACTAGACGCTTTATGCTACTGGAAAGTAGAATTAGAAAGAGCTTCGAGTGCCTATCCTCGAGGAGGATATTATACACTGATAACGAGGCTAGTTGTTACAGTCATCGCACTTCTGATTAGATAGCGTTGGTAAAAGGATAACACTGTTCGCTAATCCGAAGGTTTACGAGCCTAAACCTTGCTAGAATAGTGTTAGAGGCTATTGAACATTACGCGTAAAAGTAGCACTATTTTTATAATACAATTTAAATCCCAGGTGGGTTACATCAAACTCCAACAGTAAGAAAGAACATCTTCAACACTACTAAGGATCAGAGTTAGACAGGGCTAAAAGGATAGCATTGTTCGCTAGTCCGAAGATTCGTGAGCCTAATGCTAGAATAGTGCTAGACACTATTGAACATTACACTTAAAAGTCGCACTATTTAAATCCCAGGTGGAGTTACATCAAACTTCACCAGTAAGAAAGAAGATCCTCAACACTACTAAAGATCAGAGTTAGACAGGGTTAAGTACCCATCCTCGATGAACTACATAGCGATAAGGGGGTTCCTATTAGAATCATCGCGCCTCCGATTCAATAGCACTGTGAAAAGGATAACGCTATCGGAAATTGGAATTAGTAAGGGCTCGTTTATGTAATAATAGTAGTTATCGCAATCATCCCTGATCAGATAGTGCTGAGAGAAGGATGACACTGATAGCTCCTTCAAACCCCCTTGACACTGTTCAGTGGTCCTCGAACTTAAGAATTCAAAACATCTCTTGATCCTCACACTTTAGGCGATTCTTTCAGGATCACTCACCTCTACTGTCAGAACCGATAGTTCTCCAGACGAGTTGCTCGCATCACGAGCAGGAGATGGTCACTAGGGCCAAGCCGTGGCCCATCCGTCGCCAGTGGGAAAAAGGATAATAATTTGCGGCTGTTTCCTTGGTCTCCGGTCGCGGTCAGCGCGGCATCGTCGTCCTGGCACGTTCTCGCTTGTCGAGATCTTACACGCCACTAGCTGCTAGACCAGAGAATCGGTTCTACCTATCCCATCGGACTGCACTGAGCCTCGCCAGCCGGCTGGCCCGCTCTTATATACCGGGTGTTCGTGGTCAACCGCCGACAGGCTGCCACGCGAGATTACCGCGAATCCTGTCCGCCTTTGCCGGGTTGAATCGCCAGCCCTGATTCACCGTCGCCGAGCTTATCGGGCACGTTCGTTTTTTCGCGCCAATACGCTATTTTCACCTGGCGCAGTGCTTCTCAAATATTATTGTTTGAGAAGCATGGTTTGCTTGGTAGGGTGGGGAGAAGGAAGAGCTCAGCTTGCCCTCCTGTATGATTTTAACCTACTTTTACGGAGTGACTGGGTATGTATCTCTGTTATTGCGTGCGGTGCTACCATGTAGGTGAGAGGAGCTTTTAGAAGTTAGACTTCAGCATGAAATGTAGAACTTGGAAATTAAAATAGAATTAATTAAAATTTTCCTTTTGTTTATTTGGTGTAAATGTAAGATTCATGTATGTGTAAGTACGTAGAAGTGAAGTATCTTTCAAGGATCAATCACGATATTAAGGTCATTCGATGTGAAAGACATTTTTTGAAGTACCATCTTGGACTTTGATGAAATTTTGATATCTTGTAGTCTTTAATAGTATTTGAACGTATCTCGAAGGATTTTCAAAAATTTGGAGAATTGTCGATTTTACGGCTGTTTCAATTTTGGGGCTGTTTCTTTCGAAAAGGATACTTGTGTTTCGAAAGGCTTCTTGGGTCACTGGAGAACTTGAAGTCAACGAATCGCGGCTGGCGTATTGCAGTTGCTTTCATTCACTTTACGTAACTCATCTACGATTCACGCAACGACGGCCTGCACGGTCCTCTCCGTAGAATTAAGCGCGAGATATGCCTCTGGCCGCAGGTAGTTTGACTTCCACTACACCTTTAATTAGTATTCCGTGCAAATAGAGATTAGTTCGTTGACACTTGTGGGTATTCCTATCTGGTGAAGCACGTTTCTGGACTTCTTGCTCGACGTCCGATTTTCCAAGCGTCGCGTACAAGATTGCGTTATCGCGATGTCACTATTTGAATTCTTTGCATGCACATGCCGCGACAATTTATCTTTCCGCTCAAGACACTTTCTGTGTGTTTTGGTTATCGTCGAGCGATTCGGTTAATGCGTGATAACGAATTCACTCTTGTTGCAAATATGTCAAGCATCACTGTGGCTATTGATAATATTGTGTTAGGCGGATTGCTATTGTTTGTTATAGTCGAGATAAGCTATCTGGATAAATCGTTTAGTTTTAGAGATAGAAGAGATTGTTTACTGTGATTAACTTTGCTCGATGTTGGAAAGATCTAAGATTTACTTATTTTAAATTACAAACCATTTACATTCAGCGAATTATTTACTCTATTTGTTTCTGGAAAATAGTGCAAGAAATAAAAATTACACGAATGTTCTAAGTGTACGTTTAATCAGCGTTTAATACTTTTTATGTTCGGGAATATTACTTTCTCGAGAAACATTGGAATAACAATCTGAAACTTCGAGATGCAATTGAAATTTTATCTCTGAATTAATCACAAATTTATAATGTATGTAGTAATATTTAGTATTCGCTTAAATATTAATGACAATCGCGGTTCAGGATAAGTATTCATTGAAGGCATTAATCGGGGAAAATTTGTCTAAATTTTGATATCTAGAGATTTTAATAACTAAAAATTAATTTCTGACGATAGTTCAATTATTTATTAACGATACTTGTTAAAGGAATTGTGAAGTATACAATTTTGCTGTAATATTAATGTTTCACGAATTATTTTCTCGATGGACTCAACGAGTCTTCGAAGCGACCAACATGTCACGAGGTTGTTGTTTGCCCTTCCCCTTCTCTACTTCGAGACGCACAAGCGAGCCGCGACCCTCTACCGACACAGGTATACGAGGGGTGAGAAATCATTCGTCGTTGATCCTTCGTTCGATACGGATCTCGCGATCGCGCGTCCGCGTCTCGCGTCCCTCCTATTTGTAGTTTCCCTATTGGTTGTGGGTATCTTAGTTTGGTTTGGTTAGTTTTAAGGCATGCGTGTACGAGTGCCTGTCCTCTGCCAAATAATTATTAATCATTTGTTCAATTCTTTCGTTTGTTCGTAAGTCCATATTGGACTCGCAACTCCGTTCTCCATTTCGATCACTATTACTTGATGTGATAAGTGTAGTGGTCAACCATGTGACTGGCCGAAGTCGGTTGTCGTCCTCTAGTGGGTCTGATTTGAGAGAGGGTCAATCGACGCCTCCGAGGAATCTTTTAGTCTCTGTACGCATCAGGCGAAGTCCAGGCTCCCGACGCAGCGCAGCTCAAAAGAGCCGTCAGACGGATGCAAGTCGTGTCCTGGACTCCTGACGTTGTGCAGAGAGTAGAACTCCGTTTCGGACTCTACGACCGTCAGACATACCTGGTGTCGCCAGGGCAGGGCAACCCGACGCGGTGCTACCTACGTCGTACACTGTAAGGTCGGATCTGGGCCCTCGGCAGCAGGTATGCAGGGAGTAGAGTACTGGCGGAGACGTTGATCGTCTTTCTTTTGAATCAGACTCACCAGAGGAAACGGGACTGACTCTGTAAGTCCAGTTACGTGGTCGCGTCGTGTCGCGATTTCCATTTAGCTTCCATTTAATTCAAATAATTATTTGGCAGAGTCGGACTTAGTTTCGTACTTAGCATTAAGATCGTCGACTCTATGTAGAGTATGCATCTACGTATGTATACTCTATATAGAGGGAGATCGAAGGAACTTTGATTCCTTCTCTCTCCGGGTCTCCACTCGCAGCAACCTCCACGTGGTGAGACCTGGTAATCGGTATTTTTCGTGACGAACTATCCTTCGTCGCGAATAATACCGAGAGCTAATGGCTGCGAACTTGGAATAAGATCTTTAGGTATAAAAAGAGTAAAGTGTAAAGTGGAAAAGTGGAAAGTGCAAAAGTGTAAAGTGTAAGGTGCAAAAGTGTACAGTGTAAAAGCGTAAAGTGTAAAGTGGAAAAGTGGAAGAGTGAAAAATGGAAAGTGGAAA
>NC_071977.1:11816640-11876602 GCF_026283585.1 Hylaeus volcanicus
AAGTGTAAAGTGGAAAAGTGGAAGAGTGAAAAATGGAAAGTGGAAAAATGGAAGTGGAAAAGTGGAAAAGTGGAAAAGTGGAAAAGTGGAAAGTGGAAAAGTGGAAAAGTGGAAAAGTGGAAAAATGGAAAGTGGAAAAGTGGAAAAGTGGAAAGTGGAAAAGTGGAAAGTGTAAGGTGCAAAAGTGTACAGTGTAAAAGCGTAAAGTGGAAAGTGGAAAAGTGGAAGAGTGAAAAATGGAAAGTGGAAAGTGTAAAGCGCAATCTGTTTGAATGTACATTGCAAATACTGTATTCCTCCATTTAATTCTGTTAATTATGAATATGCTCCTTTATTTCCAGAGGCGAAGTTAATGACAGTTAATGACAGTAAGTCTGATTTGCGACAAGAAGAAGAATCTTGCCGCTGAGCATTAAGAGGTTCGTTCAATTTTATGTCCCTGTACGGCACACATTTCAGAGATGTTGCCGCGAGATATCATGGCAATTCGGTTAGCTTATCGGATAAGGATGCGGACGATCGTGGAAGGAATCGTTTATACAGGAATCGTATAAGAGAAAAAGAAAAGAACGAAGGAAGATGTAAGGGAATACTGAAAACCAGTTGCGAGGTCTTCCCAGTGATTGCACGCGGTCAGATTAACGAGTCTCTGATAAAGAGGGACGCTTGATAGCGTTTCACGGTGAATGTATTTATGTAATTAGAATGCTGTTTTTGATAGAAACAGCACGTATTTTTATTCTTGACACGAAGAGGTGTCCTTCTAAAAATTCCGAAGAAAAAATTACGTTATTTTATCAATTAATATTTTTGTAAAATACGAAGTATTTATAATATATTTTACATCAAATTTAATCTAGACATTTCTTGCATCACGTATTTGTCATGAGAATTTATTAATAAATGTATCTATTTTAAATGTTGTCTGATAATAATACTTCTTACGTGCACTGTACTTATCAATGGCCAAGGAATTTGTAATTTTTTAAAATAAATCCCTCCCATTGAATGGGGCTCATTCGTTGAAATAGATCTACAATAGATCCATAACAGTGTGCTCCTGTTTTACCAACGATCGATGACATTAACCTTCGCAATACGGCAGACGAGGTAAAAAATACACCTAATTTCTTACTTCACAAAAACTGAAGTACCGACTTCTTCAAAACTCAAAGGTTTTGACGCGCACTCTACGTTCACGTGTGTCAATCTTCTCATAAATGTTCAATTTTTCAGCGAACACAACTTGTAAAGAGAACTGCAATCGATAACGATGTAAACTGTAGTTTGAGTCACAATTACCATCAGCAAAGACGGGATTTTTTAAATTTTCAAATATATTACAGAAAAGTTCCAAGTTTGAAAAGTACAAAAATTCGGTAAATGCATATGAAAAAGTAACAGATATTTTGCCATTTAAAAAGATATCGTAATTATTCGACAAAAACCAGGTTTCCATATTACATTATTCTCTTTTCATTATATTTAATGTGGTCCATTTCGATTGCAAAATCAGTGTCACTAATAACGTCATGCATCATGATATTCTAGGCTACTTAATTTACAGAAACGATATCTGTAAATATTATTATAAATTGATATAAAATTACTCTTAAACCTATACTTATCTTCACGTCAACAAATGTCCAAGTTTGTAGCACAAGGATTTCCATTTTAGATATTAATATTATCAAATTCTACCTACCAACACTATAGATACTTATTCACATTCAAGATCTCTATATTTGTGATTTCCCCATAACTCCTACTATCTTTGTCCAACCCACATAATATTTTATTTATCATATCTACAATTATTCACATTCGCAATAAAATCGTAATAGTGATGAAAAGGAGACGAGTACACTAGTCTGTCAGTAGCTGAATCGTGGCATCATCGTGTCAAGGACAGTTACAGTCGACGGTAGAATTATCAGATTTAGCGAGTCCAGGCTTAGTTAAAAGTTCTGTTTAATTGCGACGACGAAGGGATCTGCTTGATTGGCAAAAAGGCGAGTGACCCTCGACAGACAGGAACACAGAGGTCACCATCCTTCGAAACAATCAGTGACTTCCGGTGTGCCGCGTCTGCCTGTGAATCACTTTGATACTTCTGTATCAATGTTTTTATCCGTCTCTTTGTTTAAATCGCTCATAATCATTTTTTTTTATATGCAAGCGTGACGCACATTACTGGTGTTTTTATATCGTGAGAATTTCGTTTCAGGTTAATCGTGGTCGTGAATCCCATTTGTGGAATTGTTTTGCGAGGGAAGTGTAATTGAACTCGAACGATAATAAGACAAGTTTGAACTCGTCGACGTAAACACGTACTCAGAACCGTCTCTCGTTTAAAATAAATTATGTAGGAATCGATAAATATAAAATGAAACGTTCGACTTTAACATAGATGTATATAATTTTTCAATTTTTAGTCTGTGGTCTCAGATTTCAACAACTTTTCTCTGCGTATGTTATAAACTTATATAATCGATAAATGTTGCAGATCTCTCTCCATTCCGAATATTTCAATTTCGTTCAGGAATAGAGTAATTTCGCTCGAATATCGCTTTTGCGATTATCCGTGGTTCAAACGACCGCGTATCTGAGACGAGGACGCCGCTTGTATTCGATGTGATAGTAAGTTTTTGCACCACTTGACACCAGACGATATTTTGCCGAGGTTCATCATAGATCCTCGAGGATCGACGAAGGCTTTCGAGGGCCGTTCACACGTTGATGAGTTGCTAGTCTTTCTTACTGATGAAGCTTAAAACAGCAACATTAGGGTCAGAACTTTAGAAATTCAAAGAACCCACTCTGAACATGCTTCATCCCCTATCGAAACCTCGAACTCTTTCCAGTGACAGTAGAACCAATTTTGGAAAGTCTGGCCCTGTCCTAGTTTTCAATTCGTCGAGCTGTAGTTGGATTCCTCGTTCAAATATAGTCTCCAGCATTATAAGGATGTTTATTCTTTGATATTTCCTTATCAAGGAAGTCATATGCAAACAACATAGAAGCATATACTCCCTCTACCCATTTTTTTTTTTACATGGAATCTAAATCATCGTACAAATCCATGACTCCATAGGTGTAATGTCCCCTTTTAACCGTTTGCACTTGGAACCATTTCGTTACAGAATGTGCAAATAGGAATCACATATAAGTTATAATGTAACTTATAAAGCATGTAATTTACTGTAATGACACTTGAGCTTATATGAATTTTCAGACATTGAGGAACATATATACATATATGTCAAAAATCAACATTTTATACTACTCTAACATGTGATAATGTGTGAAACAGTCATACAGTGGGTGTAGAAAGTATTCGTACACTGATCAATTTCCAAAAAACTATGTAAAATTGTAATTTATTAACTTATTTTTGATAAACAATGACATTCTACGTATTCTCGGAAATCTCTAGAACAGATAGAGTACAAAAAAATAGCTATTTCTGTAAGTTACGAAATTGACAAAAAAAAAAACAATTAATCGATGGAAGTATGGAAGCAATAAGTATTCGCACAACTGTTTAATTTTTAAAACTTGTTTAAAAAAAGGAGAAATTTACATTACTTTATAAGTATATAATACTTCCTTCGTGGGATTTCCTTTTGATTTTATAATTATTGTAACTTTTCTAAGCTTTAAATTAACTAAATTATTAGTTAGAAGTTAATAAGAAGTGGGATCTTTTTCGATTTCTCTATTAGAGCCATTTTTAAAAGTACTTTACTGGAAATTTGATGTTTTCTAATTCGTACGAAGCAATAAACTAACGTACTTACGTTACAAACTCTACTGTAAATGGTTCGTCATAAGAATCGTACAAATACTTATTGCTTCTATACTTTTACCCATTTTTCGCATTGTTTTGTTAATTTCACAAATTATATTAACTAGTAAATGTTATTTGGACTGTATCTTAGAGACTTCCGAGAATATGTACAATATCATTGATTATAAAAATAGAAGTTAATAAACTACAATTTCACACAAAAGTTTCTTGGGAAATTGATTGGTGTACAAATACATTCTACACCCACTGTAGATATGCATTTCTGTCTTTCAAGTTGCAATCTTAGATCCTTGTTTATCTTCACAAATTGCACCATGTCATACAAAGTATGTTCCCATATCTTACTTTCTTATGAAAATGCTTTTTGTCGCTTTTTTAAGATGTACACTATTCACACATTACCCACTGCTTCAGAAAGAATCGCGTTACTTTTTCCATGTAACACAAGCTCATATTTGTTATGTATATCTTAATACATGTACCATATTTTTATTTGATTTTTCGTGATATTTGAATAGAAACCTTCAAGAAAACATACACTTTTTTAAGTGATTGTATAGAGAATAGATACAAAGGTAATAAGTTTGGGTAATATGCGTGGTGGGAGAGCCTCGCGCTCTCTCATAAATGGGAGCAGCGGGAGAGGAGAAAGAGAAAGATTTCGAGAGAGTTCGGAAGAAGAACGGTATGCGATTGCGAATCGGCGTGCGTGTCGAGTAAAGTTTATTGCGATTATCTAGTACTTAGAGATTAATAAAAATATATCGAGTTTGTGTCTAAGAGGAAAACAATTGAAGTGTGTTTTATTTATAAAAAACCTTACACTTTTATCAATTTTATGCTTCGATAAATTTATAATGTGTAATCACTAATATAAAGGTTGCCTGGATTTACGATGTCCCCTCAGAAGAGACATCCGGGTGCAAAGGGTTTAGTTAAACACCTTTGCCAGTCGATGTATAAGTGGAAGTCCACTGGCAAGTGTCACGCATGTAGATGTTGCATACAGCAGCGTTTGGAGAAACCTCTTCACCACTTTTACAGAATCATTTGGAAGGTCCATCGTTCTAGAATTGCAATTTTTTGCAAAGTATTCGTGCAACGAAGCCCAGTTTCGCCATCTTCTTGTCCGAGCAGCGGCGCGCTAGCGCCAGAGCTATACATATAGTCACGGTCCAGGCGTTGTATTTCCGGCAGAACACCCACTCGTCTTTAGCAGGATGAATTCATCGCGTATCTCTTGGCCTAACGTACTTTTATCTCGCGGGAAACGGCTGGTCATTGGCCCACGTTTCTCTCCACTGATATTGATCCAACAATCACTGTCTTTTACTCGGTCGTTCATGAAACATTCATTTATTGTTTGCCTTACCGTTCTCCTACTGGAGCGGTGAGACGATTGTGCTTTCATTAACCCGTTTGCGATCAAACGTATCCCCGTTTCGTTTCAGCCGGTCGAAGTTATTCTCAAAACAAGTGCTCGATGCTGAACGTGTACGTTGGAGCTCAGAAGTATTTGGTCATGCTCTTGAGACAGCAGAGATGTTATTTTTATTTATCGAAGCAATGTTGAGACTTATTCGGTTTCATTTAGTTTTAACGTGAATTTAGTGAAAAGTATTACAGGGCTGTCCTTGATTATTTCATGAAGTATTAAACTTCACTTTTATGAACTTGATATTTATTCTATAGGGCAAAGGTGGGGATACAAAAAGAGGTTAACACCCACAGCCGTTGATTAATCGTTATATTATGCCAGTGACTGATATAAGAAAGATCCGGGGGGTGGGGGGGAGGGGGATAATATAAAATTGCAAAGAACAGCAACAGTGATAAATATTCACGATTAGCAGAGCAAAAAGCAGACTGTACTTTTTTGTAAATTTCATGAAACAATTGTATACCAGGGCTGTATTCTATCAAGTTACGAGAAAATCAATTAATAACGTTTCTATCTAGATCTGCCAGCGGATTCATCAATAAGGCTATTCCAGCAGATCCTGGACTAGACGCAGTTGTTAGTTGAAAACAGTCTCCTATATGTGGAGCCTTTAGATCAAACTCAGCTACGAGAAAGATCTTGATGTCGATTAAACTTCCACATTTCCCCTTCTAACCAGAAGGCGTTATCAAGATCTTTCTCGTTGCTGACTTTGATCTAAAGGCTCCACATATACGAGACTGTTTCCATCCAACAACCGTGTCTAAGGCAAGATCTGCGCTAGAATTATGACTCTCATACAAGCTCTTTATAACGTGTTTCGATCCTGTACATTCATTATAATTTGTACCATGAAGTGAAAATTTAAATAACATTTGAATTCTGAGGCCAATAGTTTCTGTATTATTTTATGTTAAGTCAATGATTACATTTCTCACAGGTATAACAACAAAACTGTCTTAAAATTGACAGCTGGACTTGAATACTCAATTAATAAAAAGGAATTAATGAGTTACCCATTTGGTGAGTCGCCAGACACTGATATCACTGTCTGTGAATATAAATTTGAATTCTGAGGCCAATAGTTTCTGTATTATTTTATGTTAAGTCAATAATTAAATTTCTCACAGGTATAACAACAAAACTGTCTTAAAATTGACAGCTGGACTTGAATGCTCAATTAATAAAAAGGAATTAATTAGTCACCAAAGGGGTGAGTCCACAGACGCTGAAGTCACTGTTTGTGCATATAAATGGAGTTGGTATGCAATTGCACCAATGTAATAATTATTGTATTAAAAACAGTAAATTCCCTTAAGGGATTAGTCGCAGTCAGGAAAATGAAAACGGACACTTTCTTGTGTGTTTTTTTAAAGGTATTAAATAATAATTTTTATTAATGAAATTTAAATATATGATAAAATGTATCATAAAGAACTGTAAACAAATATTTGTTTTAAAAATGGGTTCATTCATTTCGTCATACCTGGCGATGGCGTGGGTGGCCATTTTGTTTGCGGTGAACAAGATTTCTCCAAACTGGTTGACCTGAAAACAAAAATAAGGGTAGATTTGAAGAATATATTAGGCTAACGGGTCCCTGATCGAAGGATTTTGGAAAATATTAATTTAAAACAAAATGACGTACATTTGAAGTTGTAGTTTAATTTTCATTATAAAATTAAGTGATTAAATAGAGAATAAAAAGAAAAGTATATAAGAAAATAAGAAATCCTTCGATCAGGGACCCGTTAGTCTAATATATTTTCTAAATCTACCTTTAGTTTTGTTTTCATGTGCACCAGTTTGAAGAAATCTTGTTCACCGTAAACAAAATGCCCCCACCCACGCCATCGCCTGTTATGACGAAATGGATTAACTTCTTTTTAAAACAAAAATTCTTTTATAGTTCTTTAAGACATATTTTGTGATATATTTAAATTTCATTAATAAAAATTATTATTTAATACCTTAAAAAAAAACACACACACAAAGAAGTGTTCGTTTCCATTTACCTGACTGCGACTAACCCCTTAACCCTTTGAGTGCCAAGGAGCGATATATCGCTCGTCCCTACACTTGCGAAAAGGGCCAAGAACTCATTAAAAAGTCAATTTCGCTTTACGAAAATAACGCCAATATCAAAACGTTCGTGTTCAAATATTGGATGGTAGGTAAATTTAGTTTATTTTGATATTTAAGAGTACACGTACATTTTTGTTTACAATCATGCATCTTTGCTTAAAATTGTCTGGCATTTTTCGGATATGTGTAAATATTTCCTGTGGCATTCAAAGGGTTAAGCAGGTACTCATAATCCTACCTATACTTTTTTCTTAATTTTTGGGGTCATTTTCGTGACATCTTCAGCTCCAAAAATTCCTCGACATAAAGATCAAGGGCTCCAACAATAGTCAGTCGAAATAAATTGAATAAACTTAAGAAACATTTTGGCCAACCTAACAGTAGTAGAGCGGTACAGCCTCCCCTTCGGACAAAGAGATAGAGAGAGAAAGCAAGAGTCAACATAAAGGCGAAGGGTGGGAGGGGAATATGGTGGGTCCTCGAAGGAAAGTGGCCTCAGTCGCGCGGCGCGGCGCAACGTACGCGTGTGGGTTTTACGAGTCGTCTCTCGCACGGTCTGCAAGACGTTCTTTCTCGTTTCATTCGCGACTGTCAATCGTCCATCACCAGTGATTAATATCAATCCTCGAGGCCGTACGTGAAATTCGATTGGAGCACGGAAAGGATCGCGTTTGTCTGGTAAGGAGCAAATTGTTTCGCATAAAACGTTACAAGTCGCGTCTCGATGATCGTGGCGCACTTGAAAATCTACTCATTTCGTTGGAATGTGAACTACCCGCGTTTTCGTGGACCGGTCAGTGATGTTGAGTTTGTGTCGTTGTAACTCTTCGTGGCCAGGATTTTCCGACGATGGATTATCGGACACGGCTGTGTGCTCCTTCGTTCGATACCGCGGGATTGTGAGAAGCTACAGTGTGCGTTCACGTGTACCCACTGGAAACCCTAGAAGAGGTTTCGGAGCGGAGATGGGCACATTTTTATTCGAACTGACGCGTAAAGAATGCAGCGATTGGCAAAAGGCTTCGAATAAATTTGAAGATTTTATTGCTTCTTTAGAAAATGTTCAGTGTGGAGGAAACGAGATAAACATGTTTGCGAAATTCAGATTTATTCGGTGCGTAGGCTTTGTCCATCACTGAACGAAGGTAACCAACTTATTCGCGGGCGTCTTTCTTGGATCGGACATTTCAATTTCTATTTTTCTTCAATTTTAAGTTGTGTTTATCTTGGACTCCATTTTAATATATTGCTTATCCTGTACAAGCATTGTCGAAGGAAACTTTGCGACTCCTACTAGAAAGTCCTCTTCGTAAACGTATAAATTATATGTACTATTTATTTCGTAAACAATGATCATATGATCAAGTTAGAATTGTTTTGTGTTCCTGAAATCAATTAAAAATACCGCGTGGCCGTACATACGTCCAGCTAGTACTGTCAAAATAATTATTTCTTTCAAAATACAATACCAGTAATTAATTATATAAATTAATTATCTAGTTTATTAACTAAACTATGATTAATTAGATTACTATATGTTTTCGCCTAACTTGTATGAAGAGGGTCTAAGCATAAGGGTAAGAAACGTTTCGGAAGAATAGTGATTGCATTGACTAGACAAATAGATTTTTACGACAAGTTAAATTTTTTAATAAATAGCTATATTGTCTTATTCTTTTAGTCGTTAAACGAATTTGTTATCTAGGTAAATGTTTAGCTCCACTCTGTTTTGGAGCAACCCGCGTAATTGTTTCCAAGAATGAATTACCTCGTTTGAATTACGAGAGGTTTCCCCTTTAATGGGATTGAAACGTGCGGGACACATGCGCGTGCTAGTTCGTCGAGTTATTCGATGGTCATTCGAAGCTTTGTACACTTTGTCGTGCACGTGCTTTTATTTCTTTGTGACGGAGGGCACGATCCCTCTCTCGTCCACTAAGAAATTACACAACTACTCCATCTATGACTTAAAAAGCAATTAATGTAAGCGAATAAGACAGAAAAATTGTCTTCCTTAATTGTCTTCCCTAATTCTGAATTAGGAGGTCTAAAGAAAAACGGTTTTTCGTGAATTTTTTTAGGATGGAAAGAAAATAATTCTATCAAACTTTTTATCCTATTTTCATACATATTTGTTCACATAGAAGAAAAATGTACGAAAATGAAAATTTCTTTTGGTTTTTTTTATGTCGAACCAAAATTACGATCTGCATCTTTCCTGTCGATAGGAGGTTTTAATTGTGAGGTACTCTACAAATGTGCGCCACAGTCGACTCAATTTGAATATTTCTTGTTGAAAAAATTTGTACAAACTACTCAAATATGTATGAAAATAGGATAAAAAGTTCGATAGAATTAATTATTTTTTTCCATCCTAAAAAAATTCACGAAAATCCGCTTTTTTTTAGACCTCCTAATTCAGGATGCCCCCTTAATATTTGCACATACAATGATCTTTAATAATATTATTGACGAAATTTTAAATGATGAACTGATGATTTAAAATTTATAATAAACAAATCCAGATACAATTTTATTATTTATTCATTATATCTAAAATACACGGTACAGTAAAAAATAAATTGTTTCTTTAAAAGATTACTCTTTAAACTTGATCAAGAGTAAAGGGGGTTTTTGAACAAGTTTCTTTTGCCGTTTCATTATATTTGTGACAAAAAGACTGACGAGCATGTAGAAGACCATAGTCATTGTATTTTGGAGCCACGTGAAAGGATTAACGCACCAATTCATTAAACAGTACTGTACTCTGAATGTACTAGTCATTATTGTATAAATATCACACTCACTTTTGCAACAGTACAAGTAAACTGTAAATAAATTAGCATAAATTAAATATTTAAAAGTAGCCACTATATTCAGCCAATTAAAATAGAATACTATTTTTAAATATCATTCTATGTGATCTATTCTGTGCAGACTAATCGTGACAAATGAATCATTTCATATTTATCGCGATAGTACTCAAGTTACTGCAGGAGTACTAAAGTTATTTGGACTATTTCAATTGTATCGAAATAATCTTTTACCCGTGTCTGTTCGCAACTAGCACCCTGGAACGAAACCTTGTTGTTCTTTAACACGTTCGCGTTTTGCCAGGCAGCCATTTCCGTTTGCACGATGCGACGGGTCGTCTGGCGTACAAAGTTAGACGTAATTATGTACTAGGTTATTACGAATCGTTTGCGTTCGCAAATACGGCGAATCCTTTCAAGCGTTCTACGTTCCATTCAGATACGATTCGGTCGCCATAGTAATCACGACCCTCCCTTTTCACGCTAAACTAACCGTGAACATACTTTGCAATTAATGTCGAAGATATTTTCAAACGGAGACGACTGACTAATAATACACGCTTCGCGCCACCCCTGCGAATTCTCGAAATATTATTTTCTATGACACAAAATAAAAAAGTATATTTTGCCGGAGTTTAATTTTAGCCTTGTAGAGGCAAAGAAAAAAATTGATCGTGTTCGTGGGCGAGCCTCCAACAAATTCCGTGACCGTCACTGCTAAGAGTCACGTACTGGTATACATTAATAAAAACAGAATTGGAATCGTATATTAATAGAAATAATTGGAGACATCTTCGAATCTACAATGATTAAAATTCAGATTAAAACTTTGTAGATCTTTTGGTTATCTTTCTTCTTCGTAGCATATTATTTGTTCATTACTTTCTTTTCTTCTTTATTCAATTCTATAGTTATTGCTTAAACTTATTCTATCTTTTGTTTAATAGTAATTACATTCCCCGTCTTGTTACCATGGTTTCCACTTCGTCTGCTCTCCTATCCTTTTTGTTTCTGATGCACTACATATTAATTTTAATTAAAAGTCTAGATTTATTATGTTTTATTAAATGCTTGCATTGTAGATTAAATTATTCCATCCTTATTTGTGATACAGAATGTTTGGTTTGACTAGAAGAAACATGAGTCGATCTGTTTCAAGGTTTAAAAACGCGTACGGTCATTTTTACATTACTCTTCTCAGGTATCAGTTGATTAAACCGCGTCTCGGTAATGAAACATGCAAATTTAGTAATTAACTAACAACTGGTGTAGAGGTAGGAGAATTAACCTCAATTTTGAAGTTTTCCTTAAGATTAAAAATACATTTTTCGTGTTCTGGCAAATCATTTGTGGCGTAACAAATTTAATTGAGTTAAAAAATGACAATATATAATAAATTGGAAACGCGGGGAGGGAAACGATCCACTCAATGAGGTGAGGATAAATCTGCCTCTACGTTGATAGTTACAATGAATCGAGAGCATGTGTGATTCATTCATCCCAGTACGTTACGACTTTTTATCGTAATTTCCTGCGGTTGTAATCGTTGCCTCCTATCGAGTTCCAAGCAAAAGCAGGCTTGCGAAACAAAGAATCTTTTCATACGAGACAATTTCTCGTGGAATCATTTCTCGCCCGGGAGAATTCACTTATAATAACATTCTATTATAAACATTCCATTCTGGGTATACCGATCGGTTTAAAGTACTTCACGAGACGGCACCGCAATCGCTCGTATTCGTTTTTGTTTTCCTCGAAGCATTTGCTCTTAAACGGTGGTGCTCAAACTACAATCCACGAGTACATTTGCTTTCAGAAGAAATTTTCTTAAGAATTATGTTGTAATATAGTGGAATAATAAAATGCTCTCCCTTACAAAGCTCACCACTTTGCTAACAATAAAATTATTTACACCGCATACTTTATCCATCTGAAACAAACAATCCTTAAAAACATTTTTGAAAAGCTTTATCTTTTCATGAGATATTTAACACTAACTCTACCAACGTTCATTTGCAACTATTTCTACAGTGATGGGACCAACGACTGGTCGTAAAGACACTTTTTCCAATTGAATGCAGAGAGTATTTCACGTGGAACTAAATTGAACAATGCATGAAACAATTGTATAGAATTGATATATTGCAAGGACACTAAACTTTACAATAGTATATTATACCACTGATCAAACAGAAATCCAATTAAAAACGTCGTTAATTACCAAGGATTAGATGCGACGAAAAATAAAACCATATAAAAGAAAAATGTATATATTGCATACAAGTGTCTACAAAATTCGAAAACGGTCATTCGATGAATCGTGGTAGGTTCAGCGTTAACCACTTCGATTTAAACGCAGCACCCTGTAATATAAGGCCTGTATGTAACAGACCTGTATCTATCACTGCCATAATACTATCCATAACGGCGTCTCTTCTTTTTTTTTTTCAGAGACATTGCGAAAAAAATTGCACGGAATCGGCGTCGTTGAGCGAAATCGGAACGAGGCTGGCGACGAGGGACCTGGCGAGAGGCGCGCAAAACCCGTGGGTCGGTTAAAGGAGAGGGGGCTAAGAAAAGGCGGGAAAGGACAGAGACAAGCGCGAAGACGGTTACCACGAGAGGAACGTGATCATCGAACGCACCGGAAATCCGAACGTGCCCGAGATTCTTCGATTGTCCTTGAATCGTCTCGGGATTACAGCAACGACGAACATGTCACACCATCCTGCCGTGCTGCAGCCACGTTGCGCCCGGCCGGAAACGCGCAAGGGCTTTTCCATGACTCAACAACTGTCCTACCGATCGCCGATTTGAAAAGTAAGTGGCTACCGACTAGGCCTGAACCGTCTCGTCGGACTTCCTGTACAGGCAGGCCTCCGAATTACGTGGTCTTGAGTCGAGGTAGAAAATCGAGTCACGAAGTGATTTTACAAAGACGAAACTCTTGGTGGGAGTTTCGATGGCCGTTGCTCCCTGAATTTTTAGATCAGGGATAGGACAAATTGATACGTTAACTGTTGGACTACTACTTGCGGACATTTTTGTGGAGCTAAAATTTTGTTTCGAGGCAAATATTAAAAGTGGTATGTAATCTAACATTTGTCGTGGAATAATACTTATTTTTGTAATAAAGAGTTTACTTATATTTCTTTTCTTTGATGTTTCACTTTTAGTATTGAGTTATTTAATTCCTCAGGAGAAAGGAGTTTAATAACTGTCATTTATACGGGGTGTCTACGTATAAGTTCGGACATACGCAGGGTGTCAATTCTACAACAAATTTCCAACAACAAATTACTCTTAGACATTTTCTTTGTATCGCCTTATTCTCGAGAATTTTCACTTTTAATTTTTGTTCTGCGTTTTCGTCTTGACACTCTTTAAACGGCAAACTTAAAACTAAGTATACCATTCGTAAGGGCGTTAAATTTACCATCTCCCCGATGCCAAACTAAAATTTATTACGTAGATTTAACAAGTGAAAAATTAGGTCAAACTTTACATTGTGAAAATTTCAAAAAATTTGACCTTTTCTGTACTCGTTTTTCGGTTTCAAAGATATAGATGTTTGGTGGGCACTCTTTGGGAAACACTTCCTCAAAGTCTCACCTTTGGAATGGTATTGTCAAAACAAACTGTACGGTGGTATTTTAGGGAGAAAATGACGTTTAAATGCAGGAAAGCGTGGGTTTTTAGTTAAAAATCGATATTTTTCAACAAAAATCGACTTGTTACTTTAAAATTAACTTGACATCGGGTTTGATGTATTTTTTAGTGACACTACCGAGCCTCGCCAATTAGGAAAAAAATCGATTTTTTGACACCTCTAGCCTCTTCCAGCCGTGTGTAGAGCCTGAGTGCGAGGTGAATAGTAATTGTTTTTGAACATGTATCCATAGAATTTTCGTTTTTAGCGATTATTTAACCAAAATCAACCACGGTGTACCGATAAATAATATGGAGATTGGAACACGATCGATTTCACAAAGCAAAAAATCGATGTTTTCGGTGCAGGAGAACCGATAAGTTTTGATTCAGGAGGCGGTCATTTTGAACGCTTTTCTGCATTTAAACGTCATTTTCTCCCTAAAATACCACCGTACAGTTTTTTTGTTGACAATACCATTCAAAAGCTGAGACTTCGAGGAAGTTTTTCCGGAAGAGTGCCCGCCAAACAACTATGTCTTTGAAACCGAAAAACGGATACAGAAAAGGTCAAATTTTTTGAAATTTTCACAATGTAAAGTTTGACCTAATTTTTCACTTGTTAAATCTACGTAATAAATTTTAGTTTGGCATCGGGGAGATGGTAAATTTAACGCCCTTACGAATGGTATACTTAGTTTTAAGTTTGCCGTTTAAAGAGTGTCAAGACGAAAACGCAGAACAAAAATTAAAAGTGAAAATTCTCGAGAATAAGGCGATACAAAGAAAATGTCTAAGAGTAATTTGTTGTTGGAAATTTGTTGTAGAATTGACACCCTGCGTATGTCTGAACTTATACGTAGACACCTTGTATATGAATCAAAATATGAATGAATGAGTCAATATGTTGAGTCTATGGTTTCCAATGACGTCGTTGCTCAAGGTACATCTAAACATGGTCTATTTACTCTAGTCGTGCTAAGAAAAATTCCCTTCGTACGAGAGTAAACTTAACAATTAACAAATTACTCAGTCATTTCATTTATTCAATTTTGTCTGTCAACGTAGAAATTCTAGCAAAAATGTTTTAAATGGTGCCCTGCAGTTCCTAATCCTGGTACTATATTCATTATGATATCACTCAGAATCGAGACCTGAAGAACGCAAAAGTTTCGTCTCTGTAAGAGTACTCTAAGGCTTAGAGTCTAAACGAACATAGATTCGTGGACATGCTTCTCTACTGTTTTGTTTTTCTCCAAAGGGAGTTTGAATGTTGAAAGTTGATAGTTTAAAAATATCTGTGCACGACAAACACCACCATTACATATGCACGTATAGTTGCATCGTGGCTCGCACTGAAAAACGGTGAATCCTGCCTAAGAGACGCTAAAATTCGCTATTCGTACCATTTTGTTGTTTGTGATTGTTTGAACGATGGAAGATAATAGCAGATAAGTTTGGCGAAGGTGTCGAGATCGACGTCTAAAAGACGTTCGCGCCTCTTAAGCAGGATTTTCTGTAAGTAGACTTTTGACGATGCTGTACTCTAGTTAGAATGTAGAGGAGCATATATAGTGAAGAGATACCCAAGTAGGGAAGCATAACGCATAAGTGCACAGCGTTACCACTCACCTCCTCTCACGCTTGCGTTCATTGCGAATTCCCCGAAATTACGTACTTTGAAATGCTGTAATTCATAAACGAAACGGCTGGGCACCCTCATCTTTTTTTCATACGATTTCAGACACGTATCGATTCATTAATAAAATTGCAAGAATATTTTTGCCGCTGTGTTTATTACACCTGACACTCAAACATTAATCCTCAGTTCACTGAAAATAAATATTCTTGAATATTCCCATGTGACGCACAATTTCGAGTGGGATGTCTTCCGATGACTCACATAGCCCGTCTTTTAAAAAGTTGGCATAACATTCGCGAGTTACTCTAGCAGCTAAAAGATTGTTTTTTTCAAACCGTCACAATGTCACGAATGATTATTCCTACCCACGCGAGCACGCTAAATTCGTGTCGATGCTTTGATTGTGTCACGACGTGCTGATTATCTTCGAGTCACTGATACCCATTAACTCGATCACATGCCATTGAAATTCTTTTAAATTTCGCGCAGATACGTAGTAGGATCTCGCAAAGCCTACCAATCTATCAAAAAACTAAAAATCGTTTACTGTTTATTAATATTTAATTGTGAATCGATAACTATCAGTTAACGATGCTTTCTTATTAGGTTGTCCCAAAAGTTTCTTTCGCTTTATTAATAAGTAATACATGCACAATAGTTTATGTTTTATGTTACATTACCGAATTGTGCACGATTCATTTTGCTCCATTACTGTTACAACATGAATATCTATGAAATTAGATTGTCTATTTATAGAAACACGACTACATAAAATAATTGAGTGCAACTCGCGAAAGAAACTTTCGGGACAACCTAATACTTTCACCGTTAAAAGTAATTCTCGAGAATGAATATATACGATTTTCACAGTTAAAGAGTTAATTACAATTAAACGTGACCAATGATATCGTTTAAGTGTCCACCACCACTCTGATAGACGATTTTTGTTATTAAAAAACAAAATCCTAAAGACCCCCTGAAAAAATCATTGAAACGGGTAAATTCTATAACAGAAAATTACGTTGTACGTCATGGATTTTACAGAGACACTGATGTACCATAGCAGAGAGGAAAGAATTCCGGTTATCGGCGCAAAGAACGAGGTCAGCCCGCGTTGGCACGTTCCTCGAGATAACGATTCCCATTCCTTTGGTCGAGTTTGATTATCTTCCGGTATCCGGCGTCTCCTAGAGCAAGCTTCCGTTTTTCTTTGACGATTCCTGCTACTTTTTTTGTCGCCTTCATTTACATTTCATTGATCGCATCTAGCCTGCGCAGGGTTGGCTCGTCTCTTCTCCCTGGAGGCTTTCTTTCGGCTCACTGGTCGGGTCTGTGACGTTCTTCCAGTTTACTGATTGTAATGCTTTGCACCCTGCGCGTTATCCCCAGGCTGACCGTAGCTGTTATGGCTTTGAACCTCGATCTTCGATCCCTGTCTTGTACGAGTCACTGGCTATGAATTACAGAAAGTGAAATTACCTTCCATTCCGAATAAATGCCGCTTGATAAATTAATTAAATTAATTAGGATGCATTCATGGTTTAAGTTAAGCTTGTACATTACCATGTTAATAAATTAAAAATACTTGGGAAATGTAGTTTATTTTCTTTTATAAATTTAACTACCTTTGAGTAAAGTTCTTCTGGGTCTAGACATTATTTCAAAGCAGAATGCAATTAATCGAGCGTTTCGAAATGATTGCATCAAGTTCCAGAACTAGTTGTCATGCGTCGTTTCTCAACTTTACCCTCCAGTTCATTAACACTTCACGTGTGACGTGTGAGAGGCTTCGTCATGGAATCAGATTTTTTCCTGAAACAGGATAAATCATCTTCGAACCGCAAAAGTGTAAAGATTTGGGAGGTTACAAGTGACGTCAGAAGTGCCAAGTATGATTCAGATATACTGCTCGAAATTGAGGACTCTGGGAAGTCTTTAACTTCTTAATCTAAAATCTAATATTCTAGAAAAACTTCTTGAAAATCTCTGAAATGCTTCAAACATATAAGAAGGATTCAGTTTTAATGCAATTAACAATTTTTTTTACAAAACGAGTACATGCGTTTTTGTTATTAAATAACAATCAGAGATTAAATAACAAAATACTCATGCACGACATGTTTATAATATACCAGAGAAGAATTTCTTTCGACCACTTTACTTTAGTTGCCAGATTGATCGTCAATCAAAGGTACATTTGAAAGGTGTATGTGATCTCACACACTCAAAAAAAAGTACATTTGCAATTTGCAAACATAGATTAGTAACAAGAAACATTTCAAAGCAGCTCGGGTTCGATTCTTCGCAATCCATTGATCACGATTGCTGACTACTCATTAATAACCGCGATTTCCCGTCTGGATTTCTTCTTAAACGAATCATATTCGATGCGTGACTATACTGAATGTTCCACAAACCAATTATATCTTGCGTAAGTTCGCCGGTTAACACTTTGCGGTCAGGGTAAATCCTACCAAAGCTTCTTACTCGGTGCCCGCTTTCCTCCAGATTTGACAATTCATTCAGCGGTTCCTGTTCTTAGGAATCGTTCCAGAAACCGTCACGCGGCGCGAAAGTATAACAGAAATGTCACGAGAAAAAATTTGAGGGAGCCTAGCCGTGCCGTTTTCGGATTACAGCGAATTCGGAGCGCGCAATTCGAAGGTCTGTTCCAGGAAAGAAAAGCTTGAGAGGGGGAAGACTCTGCGGTGGCACTGGTCTCGCGAACCAGGGAAAGGATGAGCATGATTCCTCCAGTCGCGTTTACGTTTCCTGCGACTATTCTACGACTATAACGCGCGTGTGTGTACGGTTTGTTACAGTGCTGGGCCCCGGTGGTCCGATCGGCTGCGGTGCATTTTCGAATCGCGTTACGGGACACTGGTTCCGCTCGTGGATAGGTCGCTAGTGGTCAGTGGTCCGGGGACTATTTTATCTGTGAACAGTGGTGCGTCCCGTGGATGTGAGAAGAGCAGTGAATTTCAGTTTCGTCGAGACGGATATATACATACGCACGTGGATCGCAAGATGATGCTTCTTCGGATGGTGTTGATGGTGCTCTTCTCTGTGTTGGCTACGGGAGCACCGCGGTCCTCGGTCATCTACGCGGACGACAAAGTGGTGAGTCAGTTCATTCTGGGAGTTTTCGCAGCCTTGACGCACCGGCGATCATTAACGGGGATAATTGCTTGATAGTTTTTACTACCTATGGTCAGAATGTCGTGAATGAATTTCCAAGCGATTTTTCCGATTGTTCAAACTTTTGTCTGTTTGGTAATTTCTTGATTTATTCACACCTCGATGAATTTATTATAAGGGTCGTTGGAAGAGGGTTGAAAGGGATTCAATAATTACTCTTTCAAACTCGTATACAGGGTGTTCAGGCTATTACTAGCCAGCGTTTTTCTCGTGAATGGTACATATGACAAAAATAAGGAAAGAGGAAAAAGTGATACTGTTGTTTATGTGCAATGTTAACTAAGTAGATAAATCTTCCGTACTTATACTCTTTTCTGAGAAATGAAGGTGATCTTCACTTTTTTAAATGGAATGGTATATTTATTATACAAAAATATGGTAGAGTATTTAATTCTAAATAAAAAAGTATTGATTTTTATTAGCCCTAAACCTCATAAGTAACGAGTAATTTCACTTTATTACTTGAAAATTTTCTTAACGTAATATCAAAATGTAGATTCAACCTTATCACAGATTTCCGCAGGACAGCAATGTGTACAGGCATGGAGCTCCTGATGAAGTACTAGGTGACAGGGATGATGTTTTTCTTTACGAAGAATTCGCAGTACACTTGTTTGAATCTCCATCTTGATATTACGTTAAGAACATTTTCAAATAATAAAGTGAAATTACTCGTTACCTGTTAGGTTTAGGGCTAATAAAGATCAATACTTTTTTATTTAGAATTCGATACTCTACCATATTTTTGTACAAAAAATATATCATTCCATTTAAAAAACTGAAGGTCACCTTCATTTCTTAGAAAATAATACAAATACGAAAGATCTATATATCTGGTTACATTGCACACAAAAAACAGCATAAATTTTTCTTCTTTCATTGTTTTTGTCATACATACCATTTACGAGAAAAACGCTGGCTAGTAATAGCCTGAACACCCTGTATATACATATTTCTTTATACAAAGGTTCGGTTTGAAAGAGTTGCAAGAATATAAGAGATGTTATAACAGTTATAATTTAAAAAGACTCTAAATATAAATATGTTCTACAGAAAAACTATTATATCGATTTTGAAACGGTTGTACGTATAAAAATGTTTTACCCTGAATAGATTAGATACAATACACATCAACCATATGGTCACCTTACGTCAGGAGAACCTCTAGAATAAATAAACTCCTCTAGAATAGCACACACCTAGTATGATACAACTAATATAAACGTTGAAGAACGTACTGGTAAAAGTAGAATTTCTTAAAAGAAGTTCCCACGTACAGAGGTTTACAAAAGAGGCTTTAATTATTTCTTATTAAAACTGAAATGGTAATGAAGTATTAGGTTGTCCCAAAAGTTTCTTTCGTAATTTGCACTGAATTATTTTGTACGGTAGTGTTTATATAAATAGACAATCTAATTTCTTAGATATTGATGTTGTAACAGTAATGGAGCAAAATGAATCGTACACAATTCAATAATGTAACATTAGACATAAAATATTGTGTATGTATTACTTATTAATAAAACGAAAGAAACGTTTGGGACAACCTAATATATACAATTTCTCTAAATTTTAAATGAACGTACATATGATGACTTCTTAATCGAACGATGATGTCGATCAAGTGCCGACTACAACTAAACTAAAACGGAAAACGAAATACGGCATCCCTTTTTGAAAAACTCTAAATTATATAGAGATACTGTCTACTCGAGAATTCTTTTCAGAGAGCAAACGGGCGAGTCTGTATAAATCTCTAACGAAAATTGGAATTGACAAGAAAAACATAGGTCTATGCATACATATGATTTTTTCCTTGGCTCCGTCGGCTTGTTTGTTTTACGTGTTTGGTCAAAAAGAGCCGCGGGCTTCTAGCGGTGAAACGTTATCGGCAGTTTGCCAATTAATTTTGGTAGATATAGACGTTTCGAGCGTGAGATTTCATCGTGGTTCGTAATCCGCCAACTAATCCGGATTAAGCAGAATAAAGAAGAGCTCGCGTGGACGTAGATAGTACCGAGATCTGGGCAGGTCGACGTACCATAATTTAGACCGGGGTCACCGAAGTCACCAATTAATTATTTCACGAATAATAGCCTGGCTCTTACGATTTTCGTGGAATCTCACGCAAACTCGGCCATGCTAGTGGAATCCTTGATTTAGTGGACTGATGAGGAACTTGATTACTGTGGAAATTAATCTCGCTGTACGAAATTTAAATTTGCTCGACGACTATTTTTAACCAGCAGAAAAACCAATTTTCAGCAATCCATCTGAACAATTTTTATTTTTCGTACTCTTTAAAATCCCAGTTATACTTCGACAATTTGAATAATTTAGGAGTACTTCGATATAAACTTCTAAATTAAATTTGCTCCGCAACTATTTTAATCAACAGGAAAAGCAATTTTCAGCAGTACATCTAATGGAATTTTTTTATTTTTGTAATTTCGAAACGTTGAATTAAAAATGTCATCGTAATTCCCAAGCAGAACATTTCATACCAAGTTGAACTTTTTATCATGAATTATATTATACTGGTGAATTTGTTGGTAATTTCTGCAGTAACTTTATTGTAAACGTTCCTTGGGGTTATGTAAAGTTAGTTTTAGAAATGAGGTTAAGTTATTCAGGTCTTTCTGTGTTCTTCCTCGGCATGCTTTTAATAGAATCGGTGCAGAAAGTATTTTTTGAAGTATCCAAGAGTCGAACGGTTGTTAAAAACATGCACCTTTCTTTTGACAATTTGTATCACGTAGATAAAACACTAAAAATAGAAAGCATCGAAACTTATCATTTATACAATCATGTATATAAATATATTTATTAATATTTCAAACGTTTCAAATGTATATGTATTTATTTATTTATTTCTGCTGGGTATGTAGAATAAATTCTACATGTCAAACATGTATGCATATATGCTCGATCATTTTTATAATTCCCTAAATTTCTGTTTTCTAAAGAAGACCTGATCCATAAATTTAAAGCGTTAAACTAATAAATGACATTTACGTTCTGCAAGTTGAGCAAACATTCTTACGCTCGTATGAAATCAATTGATTAAATCAGAACAACGATACTTCTTTGCACGACCTTATTATTCAATTTCAACCAATTGGGCTTTGATCGTTTCTCCATTCGAGAATTACTATAGTGATTGCTCTTCTCCGAATCCATGATACCTTGGCCCTTAATATTTCAATTAATAATTTTCCAATAATTGTCATAAAATTACAATTTGTCTTTGAAGCGGACAGCGATAGTTTTTCCTTGGACTTCTCAATTGTAGAATTTTGCAATTAGTCATTAAGATTGAGTCAGTTGAGTGTAATGTTGATATAGTAATTCCTTAACAACGCGGTACAGTATTTCACTATCTTCGTGTCACGTTTTGCTCTTCTTTACGTGTCTACGCGTACGTGTTGCCCGCTTTTAATTAATTCAATTGGTAGGGCAATGATTCACAATGGTTCGAACGTGACTCGATCACTTTTCTAATAGGATGATGTCTACTGAGGTGGCCAGAAACGTTTTCATGATTTTTCAGTGGACGTAAATGATTAATTATTTTAGTCATTAGGCAAATGTAACAACCTTTAGACCTTGCTCGACCTTCAAAACGCTCAAAATCGGTTTCTATTTTGCATTTTAAGTAGTTCCTACCCAGATGGAGTATAAAAGGGCAAGAGTATTTATGTAGATCATATTAATTTATGGATTCACTCACAATACATGTACATCCACGAACATCACTGTCGTATTACTCGCAACCGTTGCATCTCCATGGATCCATAAGGTACTTAGTACCAAGCGGAACCTCGTAAACCCTCGTAACGTATGCAAGCCTGCAGGAAACATCCCTTGATAGTAATGCGTCTTTCCCGTCGCTTTTACAATGAGATGGCGTCGCAACATCCTCGTCGTAAAATTTCCCTAACACGTTCAAAACGCAATAAATGGTATTCAATCGTACAACGTGAAAAATTCATTTATCATCATTACTTTATTAACTTTATTAACTTGCATTCCAGATTTTCTGATTTCAGTACAGTTCCGTCAAAGGGTTAAGGGTTAAGTATGAATTGTTTAATTGGTACACGCCAGTCAAGTATTCAGATTTAGAAGAACTCTCTCTCGTTGATTATAACAGGAACATATCTCTAAAAATGTATTAGGTGTATACATAAATTTTCTGGGATATGTTTAGATGGTCCTAGAGAATAATTATCAGCATTTCTGAATTAAGTGTTTTTTTTATGTTAACGATGACTGCTCAACCTGCATCCAAATACATACAATTATAAGTCGTATTTATCGACATAACATCGTTTTTGGTTTCTTTAAGGAAACATCCTTGGCTCTTAAATGAATAGTTCGTGTCTGCTTTTAAAAATTATGAAAATATTCATAATGTATGACATGTCTAATTTTTAAAATAACAAAAATTTGTATGATTATGTCTTCGACTAATCGAGTCAAGAAGCAAGAGTCAATGTAAATAAGTCTAAAAGGATGTTTGTGTTCCTTGTATATCATACTATTTTCGCAGTAAATGTTTATTGTACCATTATTATCATGCCCCTCGCAATGATTGTTTCGTTTATTAAATTATGAACATTGAACAATTTGAAATCACGGAAAAGGACCATACATCTCCGATATCTAACGAATTAAATTAAAGTCATTTTCGACTAATTAGATATTCATTATCTTAAATATCGCGTGCTCGGGACTGAACCTGCCTGCCGTCATTGTGGATTTAATGTTCGCACCATGCTCCAGCTTAATACATCTCTCACCGATCCGCGAGGCGCCAGGCGTATTCACGTGGCATTATTTCATGCGTGTGTCATAAACAGAGGCGGTTTTGCGGTTGTGTGGCGGGATGACTAAGAACCACGGTCGATTCCGTGTACGAAAGTCGCGTATATTGACTGCGTGCTTTCAGACGTGGCGCCTGCGTCGTTACAACCCTCCTTGATGTGAAACGATTCCCTTCTTTCCTTAAAAACTATCCTTACCAACCACGGTAGAGACGCTGACTAACCAAACTTCGATCCAAATCTCTCATTTTCCGGTTCCCTCGTGAAACAAACGAAAGGCGGACGTAAAGATCCCTGGCAAGTTTATTGCTTCGCTCTATCTTTAGTTCCGAAAACAATTGGGAATTAAGCATTTGAGCTTATAGTTAGGGCATTTATTTACTTGATATGTATGATACAAATTATTTCAAAGAATATAACTGTTTCATACGAAAGTTCTGGGGTAAGTGCCGTGTGGTCCTCTTTCCAGAAGGCCATGCCTTCCCCACTCCGTGGCCAGATCTTTCTAGAACAATGTATCATTTGTTTAATTCAATATGGCTAATTATTAATTATGGCAATGCAACGTCGGGTTGCTTGCCCAGTTTACATTCGTTTTGGAGCCGCCTTCGGATCATCGCAAGCTCGCGCTCGGTCCGCCCTGACGTCTTGGCCCCTCGCGAACCCATCGCTTGCAAACAGCGGCAGATCAGCTGTTCCGAAAATCAATATATTGATCGGTACATGTACATACATAGAGTCGTGGTTGTAAATATTGCAAAAGATACATTAAAAATATAGTTTCGTCAAGTTCCTCTCTATAGGTCTTCCCTCGATGATTATTCCTGCTCAAGATTTTTGATCATAGTGTGAGGTAAAGCTGTATATGAATGTGAAAGGAAATTTTATTTGGATAAAAATTTACTATATACCTTCGTATTATTTAAAACAACGAAGATGTCAAGGTGGCTTGTTTCTAGTGGAGCACTGTGTACTTTGAAGGATAACAAGGGATCGCGTTGAGATACATTGGTCGATCAAGCGTAAACTTAAATTGGATCTAAGGAGCTAGCGATTGAAGTAGATACAATGGCTGAACGTTATAACAATGAACTGATACTCTGCTCGAGTTGGATTTAGGATGTAGATTCACGAGGTGCATTAGAATCCTGCTACGGTATTTGTGGATGAATTAAATCAATATTAAGGGTTAAAAAAAGCAGAATAAATAATGTGGTTTTGATTGAAATGATTCAGCCACTAATAATCAAATAATAAAGCAACCGATAGACGGTGTTCAATCTATTGACTTGGAGCAAGTTATTGCCCCACTTTGTGTATCTAAATCTATGTAGCACATTTTCAATCCTTTTTCGCGCCATTTGGATGAAAAATTTCAAGAAGACATGCATTTCTGACAAATATATCCATAAAATGATGAATGTTTATCCTGTATAATCTCTGACACAGGCAATCTATGACAAAGTACAGTGTTTCATTTAAATTAGAATAGATAAATATGTCACAAGTTGATGAAGCTATCAAAAATATGTTTTTGGGACTTACAATGTTTCTTCACAGGAGATATCCAAGAACAATAAGCGAAATGGTACCAAAATGTCCTTTTACCGCCAGAGTCCTTCTTCTCGCGCGCAAACAGTACATTGATCCCGGTCCCATAGGAAGTCGCCACCAACCCATCAGAACTTACGATGTCCCTTCAGAGGATATATCCAAGAACAATAAGCGGAATTGGACCAAAATGTTCTTTTACCGCCAGATTCCTTCTTCTCGCGCGCAAGCAGTACATTGATCAGGGTCCCTCAGGGGGACTCCACCAACCCATCAGGACTTACGATGTCTCTTCAGAGGAGGTATCCAAGAACAATAAGCGAAATGGTACCAAAATGTTCTTTTACCGCCAGATTCCTTCTTCTCGCGCGCAAACAGTACATTGATCCCGGTCCCATAGGAAGTCGCCACCAACCCATCAGGACTTACGATGTCCCTTCAGAGGAGTCATCCAAGTACAATAAGCGCAATGGTACCAAAATGTCCTTTTACTGCCAGATTCCTTCTTCTCGCGCGCAAGCAGTACATTGATCAGGGTCCTACAGGAGGACTCCACAATCTATCAGCAGCGATCGATCGTCAACTGGAAGAGTATGACCTTCGATGAAGTTACGATCAGCACGCGCGACGCGCTTGTTTGCCAACGTGTGTGTACATAGAACGCACAAGTGCGTGTGTCACGTCTTGACACACTAGTCCAAGTATTTCTGTATAAGCGCCGACACTTCCTGCAGTTAACGACCTCGATTGCATATAAGTGCCTGGTTTAACGATTTCGAAGTAAGGCCGAAGGCCCCGCCTGATAGTATCCACTCTCTCCTAGCGGGGTTCACGACATCTATTAAGGCGATTTCACACGAGTCACTATCGGTCGTTGACTACAATACACGGTGGCACAGTTACGGTGCGACAATTGGAATACGATAAATGTCACGTGAAAACGACACGTCTGGGCCGTCATTGTTACCAGACGTCGTTAAGAAATTTTTACTCCCTTTGTGACGTTGTCCATCGACACACAATGGGATTGAACCGTGAAAAACTGGTCAAAGGTAGAGAAAGTTCTTAGATTTTCATGGAACTCGATGTACAGGGTGTTTTGTTTACATTGGAGTGGTTAAATACCTCGTGAGGGAATGAAGCTATCTATCAAAACAATATTTTTACAAAAGTTATTTGGTTCGAAGGAATAGATTCTATAGAGTAAATAATGTTATTGCAAGTGAAATGCTGAAAGAGATTTAAGAAACAAATTAATTTTTTTTAAATGGAACCTTACACAGTGCAAAAGTCTTTGGCCTCTGAACCTTGCATTGAAACTTGAATAAATCTATGTTATTGAAATGATGCATAATTAACTAATGCATTATATACACATATGATAGTGTATGTATGATTTATTTTACGATGCAGATATTCTTAAAAGTGTAACAATATCGAGATACATCGACTTACGTTTTATGAACTAACAACCATAGTAACTGGGTTATCATCTGGCTTGATAAGATAATGAAGTCAAAGATACTTCGCGCAATAGATACTGTACTGCTAAATGTCTTTAGGAATATGGGGTGGTTATGCAAACTTTGGTGTTTGTGTAAATTATCGATGGTCTGTTTGAACTATTGATTGTGTAAATATTCAGGAATCTATATAATTTATTGCGTGTTTATCTAAACTATTGTGTGCCTATGTTAATTACTTACTGTTTGTATAACATATTGGGTGTTTACACAGAATATCCACTGCCTATGTAAATTATCAAATATTGAACAAATATCTTTTCCTCCTCCATTCATCTACAAAGTTTTATTAAAATCGATAAGGAGTATTGGAAATGATTAAACAATTGAATTTCATCATGATTTCTCATTTCCATCGTTTATATATTATCATGATTTTCTCAAAATCTATTGTACGTGACGTACTCCATTACAATTTTGAGCCCCTTTTATTCTAGTGTGATTTATTAAAATTTTGCGATAGTTTAACAGCGAAATGCGAAGCCATTCGTAGATGTAAAATAGCGTTCGTTACAACTTCACGACGTGATTTAGAATCGGCTAAAAGTAACGGAATTTTCTGTACGGACGTGAATCGTTTTGGTGGAATGTGCTATGTACTTGTGAATTATTGAGCGCGGTTTTCTCTGCGATTGTGAAGCATTAGGTGTGGTTTTCTACGAACGTACGTGAGAACTAGTCTTCTAAAAGCACGCCAACCGCGTTCAGAATTTTTCATCGTTCGATGTTTATCGACTCTTCGATTCCTGGCGAATTTCCCCGGGTCTCCCCTTTCTCCAACTTCGAGACAAGCTGTTATACAACGATGAATTTTCTGTTGAATCAGAGATGGATAAAAGGCTTATTTAGATAGAAATCTATTTGTTATTGGTTAAATAAAGATTAGAATTTGAATTAAAACGGGTTTTTGAAAAGGGAAAATTTAGAAATCTTTTAATAAAACACAGATGGTATGGAATATACTCGATTATTTTTCGTTTTAAAATTGTTATAAAAAATAAAATCTTAAAATTCCCTTTACATAATCCTTGGAATGATATTACATCTTTCCTTAACCAAATAAAAACGTGTCTAAGTGATTTTTAAATTTAATGTTCGTCACGAATAACTCGCTACACTTTTAACTTTATTGGCTCGTCTCGATCAATTTTTAATCTCGTTTCGCTCTTTGCACCAGGTTTCCATCGAGCACAATGAATATTTTTCGACGATAACGTGTTTATATTTCCATTTCGATATCAAGAACTGACGAGAAGCTATTAATACGAGTGTAAAAAGAATCGCGATAATAATACGATTTCATTCTTCAAGGTTGCATATACAAATGAATGGAGTATCCAGTGAAACGAAAAGAAAATTATTACGGAAATGAAGGAAGTATATATCATGATACAAAGACGAAATATCACTGTATATTATTGTTAATTCAATCTCGAGAGTAGAACATTTTTGAGAAGACATATTTAATATAAAGCAACTTAAATGTGACATAAAAGAACACATGTTCAAGACTGATGATTTGTAACAAGCAATACTGAACCAATACCTATCCAATAATCAGTATAAAATAAATTTCGTACCCACTATATACACAACAGATGCAATAGGTTTAGAAACGATAATAGAAAAATTAGAAATCACAGATAAAAAGAAGGACAATGGATGGATATTTAATATCTATAAAACTCTGCTCAACATGGAAAAGCCAGAAACTGCAGTATTAGGATGGATCCCAGGACATCAAGGAATACCAGGAAACAAGAAGGCAGACAGTTTGGCCAAAGAATTTACAAAGAAACCCCCGGACGAAGAAATCAAGATAGCAAGACATTTTAGTAGATCAGAAAAATAAAATCTGGGAAGAATTCACCACCAGAGCAGAAGAAATCGGAAGAGAAAAAGGAGTATACTATTTCACACACTTCTGGGAACGGAAGAAAAAATACAAATTCAAACCATGGTCTTCAAAATAGAAAAAAGACTAAATAGAGAAACGATCAGAACAATGTCCAGGATTAGGTCTAATCATATGAACCTAAAAGAATCGCTAGGTATAAAGGGCATTATAGAAAGCAAAATCTGTGATTGCAACATGGACGAGGAAACCATAGGGCATGTACTATTTTACTGCCCCCTAAGAAACCTCCAACGAATCAACCTTTTTAACGAGATAGGAACAATAATTACTAATTGTAACTACGACATAGCGGACATAGTAAAGACTGACAAAATAGCTGTGATCAAAGCCTTAATTAAGTTCCTAAACGATGCGAATATTATACTATAGATATGTCGCGTAAAATAAAGATATAAACATACATAAAACACGAACTACTTTAAGAGAGAAATTTATATTTTGCTATTACATGTTTACTACAATAGCACGGGTATCACTAAGACGTTGTCATTATTGTTATCAATTTTATAATTTTACATCGCAGAATAGAAAAAAAAAGAGAGAGAAATGTTAAGACTTTCATTCCTAAAGGGGGATAGGAAAAGAGGATGCAACTCTCTACACCAATAGCAAGAGTACAATTTGTAGAATAAGGAGCAAGCGAAATGAATAGATTAGGGAATTACGATAAAATGTAAACATTAACTGGCATAAAAACTAAAATAACACTAACGAGTAAATATATTTATTAAAAAAAAAAAGTACAAATAAAACAGTATTATTGTAAACCGTCAAACAACCAGCGTCGCGTAGAATATAAGTAAATAGAGTAAGGAGCTAGATATAAGCAAAGAACATTGTGAAAAGGAAACGTGTTTATAACAAAATAATTTGTTACACAATAAAGAGATATACATAAATTTCGTACCTTCATGAAACAAAGAAACAAACAAATAAGTCACATTTCTGTTGGACAGCTGCGAGTAGTTAATACGTACATGTCAATCGTACGGTTTCGTTGTCCGCGGTTAACAGTGACCGTCGCAAATTGATTACGTCAAAAGGACCGTCTCGAGTCGCGAAAAGAAATAACGAGTTGCGGTCATTAACGCTAGCTAGACGCAGAAAGTTGCGCCACGCTTGCGCTCGACGCTGGCGTCCGCTTGTGTGGACTGCAACGCCTATGCGTATGCAAGGCGTCTAGACGCTAATCAAGGAAAGGCACGTGTGCGTCGCCGACTCATTTCGCTCTGACTCCTTTGAGGCTGTGGCTGGCAAGTGTCGAAAAACAGCTTCGAGAGGGGAACCGCGAGAAAAGAACGAGTTTTGAATCAGCGGTCTCTAATTTGGGGACAATCGTGTTCCCACGGGTAATTAATCATTTAATAAATTAAATTTCCTGTGGATTAGAGGACAGTTGCAGGAGTCGTAGCCAAATTACAAGCATATAAATTGCGAGTTGTGTATTAATGTAATGGCAATCAAAGTTGACTATGCTAGAATAAATTAAGCTAGTGTTCTCGTACACTTTACATTCATATTTTAAACTGATATTGTTGGGACGTTGAATCTTTAAAAAACATGAAGCTTTAACATGGATCTTTAACAAAAATATCAATTTATATTTAGAGTTGGGTTCATGCGAAAGTAGAAAGAGTATTATAATTCATCATTTGTCTAGTCCTGTAATTGTTAACCGACTTCGAAAAGAAGGAGGTTACTCAATTCGACATGTACATTTTTTTTTTTTAAACTTCGAATCGGTTGAGTTTGCAATTTATATCGACGTTTATATAAACTACCTTTACACATGAATTTTTAACTTCACAACAACTAAAGGTACAAAATTCTCTTTTCCATTCTAATCGAGAAGAATTAATTTCACTTAATTAAATTTACTTTTTTATTTTTTTCTGATAGTTACAATAAACAGTTGATATTATTCTCGTAGTTCTGGTGTGATATTTATGTTTGAAATCAAAATTGCATACAAATGCATGATTATTTTCAATGTATACAGAGCAGATGCATCGAATGAAATTTTTTCAAGAATGCCTGCATATTTGAATGAAGTCATTGCATGCCGTTGCCAATGGTGAAAACGAATCTCTATGGAAATCAGGGGGCAGGGTTGCAAATGCAAAGCTGCTCGCCCGTAGTTGCCGGAACTTGACGAGGTCTGAACTTTTCCACGGCTGGAGGTTTCCATTCAACTTGAAAAATTGCGTCCTGCCGTTCATGGAAATCCTTAAGGAATCCTGACCGATAGTTTTCCTACCGATTTTCCTGTACTTTCACGCTTGGGGCCAGATTCGAAATTATTCTGCTGACTTTGTTACCGAGTAGTTTCAGATGACTGGCTTCCTGTTCCAACTTCCAGCAATCACATTTAAACGGGTCCCTAGGCAATTCTGTAGATTTTTTGCTGTTGGAGAAACTAAAAATATTTCAATCTATTTCTTTCACTAAGTTTGGTGATTTACAAATTTTCCTGTAGAAGAAAGATCAGTATTAAAGGGTAGGTAGAATAGTTTCAATATGTGGCCTCGATAACTTCTTAAATAACAACTTTTTGTATTGATTATTAAACGTATAATATTTTCCATTATATTTCTTTTTCTACTAATTTTTCTATTAATCAGGTCAGTCTAAAATATGCCATCTGTTTATAATATTCACGTAATCAACGAGTACAGTCCTTAAAAAGTAATATTGTACAGAGTTTGTATTAAAATAATTATAAGGTATTGTAAAAAGTAGGGAAACGAGGAGTAGAGGGAAAGAAATTGTGAAAGACGAGAGGAAAGTAAACGAAAGCTTGAAATTTGTATTTAATAAGAGCAGAGAACAAAAAGAGAATGAGGTGAAGAGGAAGTAATACTTTATGGAAGGGAGAATATAACAAAGAAAAAAAAAACGTTATTACGGATTATTAGGTTTACTTTTCATTCTATTTGAAGAGGACTGCTATAGGGTAGTCCAAACGTTGCATAACAATGTGTTCATTATACATATAATATCTCCATTTGGAAATGTCGAAGGCACACATTTTATCTAAAATTTCTTAAGGATGAGAAAAAATGTTGATATTTTGGAATTTTTTGTTGATACCGAATGTTCCACACGTACAGTGGGCGTAGAATGTATTCGTACATCCATCAATTTGCCAAAAAACTTTTGTGTGAAATTGTAGTTTCTTAACTTCTTTTTCTTATAATTAATGATATTTTACATATTCTCGAAAGTCTCTAAGATAAATATAGTCCAAACAACATTTACTAGTTAATATAATTTATGAGATTAACAAAAAAATGCGAAAAGTGGATAAAAGTATAGAAGCAATAAGTATTTGTACGATTCTTATGACGAACCATTTACAGTACACTTTGTAACGTAAACACATTAGTTTATTGTTCCGTACGAATTAGGAAACATCAAATTTCCAGTAAAGTACTTTTAAAAATGGCTCTAAGAGAGGATTTGAAGTAGATCCCACTTCGAATGACTAATAATTTAGTTAATTTAATGCTCAGAAAAGTTACAATAATTATAAAATCAAAAGGAAATCCCACGAAGGAAGTATTATATACTTGTAAATTAATGTAAATTTCTTTCTTTTTAATCAAGCTTTAAAAATGAAACAGTTGTGCGAATACTTATTGCTTCAATATTTCTATCGATTAATTTTTTTTGTAATCTATCTATTCTAGAGATTTCCGAGAATATGTAGAATGTCATTGTTCATAAAAAATAATTTAATAAATTACAATTTTACACAGTTTTACACACCGTATATCAAAAACTCGTACTTTGAATAATATCTCTGCCAGTTTCAATTAACAGATATTAATTTACACGGATGTTCTCCCTTAAAACAGGAAAAATCTTCTAATTTTTTAAGCGGCTCTAATAACTTTATCAACGACTGTCGATACCTAGTCGAAGCCAGAAAAAGTAAACGCATTTAATCATCGTTACAGGGGACTACGAATGTTTTGCTGGATTCTTCCCCAGTGGAAGCTACGTTGCATTTGTTCCATAGGAACTTCGTTTCCCTCTATCCTGGATGATTAACGAACGACCGTGGTGCGTTTTTTTGGGTATCGGGTGACGTCACCTTCCTGCCGCCCTCCATGGCGCCACTAATACGCCCACCCTAGACGCGATTGTATCGGTAGGTTGGGAGCACTGCCATTTACGGGACACGAGGGCAAACAGAACAGGGAGGAAGGGTGTTCCTGAAACTCTACGGTGGATAAATATCAGTCAATCCATTTTCACAGTTTTACGGACAACGACCTTTTATACCGTGCTTTGTAAGAAAACCAGCAGTAGCTTCGCTCGTCTCCTTGGTTTTAGTCGTACATTCAAATGAGTACGTATACTGAGGGAATTGAAATTCTTCCTGGTCAAAAAATTAATTCTTTTTACAAAATTTTATTTACGATTGCCAATTGTCATTGCGACTAACGATTGATCATCAATTATTCAGTTATTAAATGCAAGTAACAGGTGACTATCAATTGTCAATTGTCATTTGTACCTGACACTTGATGATCCATTCTCAATTGTCAATTACAAGTAATAACTGAAGATCAGTTATCAATTTTCATTGCAGGTAACAATTGTTGAGTGATATTTAATCAGCAATTGCAATTAAAAATTGTCAATTAAACTACACTTACCCTAACATTCATTTCTGACCAATACTCAAATAAAGAAAATTATTTGCTTTCACTTCCAGCATTATGACTCCGAGCTGCGCAATGCAAGTGTTCGAGGACTCGCAGACGGGATTGCACGTTATATTTTGCAGTCCAGGCTTCGTGCCTTGTACCGCGTCGCATTCAACGTAACAAATATTTACACGACGGCCGAAACCCAGCCGTGAAGTTGTCACAGCCGGCTTTTCGGGCTCGAGCACAAATTCGTTTAAGTCGCCCTTCAGGGGACACCTTATGGCACAAGAGGATATGACCCAAGAGGTTTTATGTACCCAGACCGATGTCGCGAAACAAAGATGTTTACCGAATGATAATTATAATATCCTAGGGCGTTCCACGTGACGTTGAATAATTTTATCGTTTACAAGAACAGAGGCGAATTAAATGTCTTCTGTCAAATACAAAATGTATAATCAGTCTCCAACACAATTGTACTCTATAATACAACTCTTTCTGACCTGGAGATTTGCTTTGAAGAAGAAAAGAATATTTGTTGCATTCTGTGTCATTCAAAGGCGTTGTAGAATCCATATTTAATCGTTAGTAAATATGTTTACCACGTACAAGTATTCTCAATTATTTATTTTATTCCATCCCATTTATTTGAAGATTCTATTAGGAATAAAAACAAATAATGTTGAATCTGTATTTTCCATAGAAGAGTTGTACAGTGTCTTGTTAGTGAGGTGGATATAGATAGTTTAAAACCTAACACACACTAATTAAGACAAAGCGTTATGTAAAGCTACTGTCCCATAAACACATACGTTACACTTAATTCGTACGTGTATGGTTGCAATATTACGACTGTAATATGTACAACTGTACTATTAATTAAAGTTCAAATTAGTTTGCACGCTAGAATACTACAGTTCCACCACCTTCTATTTCTGCGCTAACTAGGACATGAATATTCAAGGGAGGAAATTGTCAAGCTACAGAACAATTTGCCGGTGTTTATCTTTGTGTATTTTCGAGACAGTGATAAACATGAAAAGTACACTAATACTTACTATATTGGCACAAAATTTGCAGGCATAAATGTGTGTAGTTAGAAATATCCTCAATTTCACAGTATACAGTGGGTGTAGTATGTATTCGTACACCGATCAATTTCCCAAGAAACTTTTGTGTGAAATTGTAATTTATTAACTTATTTCTTATAATCAATGATATTTTACATATTCTCGGAAGTCTCTAAGATAGATATAGCCCAAACAACATTTACTAGTTAATATAATTTATGAGATTAACAAAAAAATGCGAAAACTGGGTAAAAGTATAGAAGCAATGAGTATTTGTACGATTCTTATGACGAACCATTTACAGTAGAGTTTGTAACGTAAACACATTAGTTTATTGCTGCGTGCGAATTAGAAAACATCAAATTTCCAGTACAGTACTTTTAAACAGTTGTGCGAATACTTATTGCTTCAACATTTCTATCGATCAACTGTTTTTTTCTTGTTAATTTCGCAACTTACATAAATAGCTATTTTTTTTTTTTGTAATCTATCTATTCTAGAGATTCCCGAGAATATGTAGAATGACATTGTTTATAAGAAATAAGTTAATAAATTACAATTTTACACAGTTTTTTTGGAAATTGATCGGTGTACGAATACTTTCTACACCCACTGTATATCATTTCAAATGAAACAAATGATCGAATCTAAAATTGTAATAACTTTCATTATTAACAAATTTGGTTATTGCTTGTATGTATGATTCTCATATTGCATAATTTTATTATTATTTAAACCACAGACATATGAAAATATGAAAAAAAAAATGTTTCGATTTTTAGAAAACAAAACAGATTAAAAATCATTGTTTGTAATATGCAACTACGAAAAGCCGAACATACCCGAGGGAGTTAACAACTTACAATTTTACACAGTTTTTTTGGAAATTGATCAGTGTACGAATACTTTTTACACCCACTGTATATGTAAATAAAAATTAGTTTTTTGTTACTCAATATATGTACAATAAACACCAGTAAATAGATCTTACTTCAAGTCGATTGTTTTTCCAGAAAAAAATAATTGTTGAATATAGCTATGACTTTTACGTGTCCAAGATGTCCTCCTTTAAAGGATGGCTAAATTCCTCTTAAATGAAATTCCGCTGCCTGCATAAATTTCATAAAATTCATTTAATGATAACAGATGTAAATAACAGAAGTTAAAACAGCTCAAGAAATTTAGTACGAGTCCAACAGTTCTGGAATAGTTCGAAACAGTTAAAAACAGCTCTTTCGCAACCACCAGAAGGTCATTGTGGTGGTGGTTAAATGAGAAATAAAGCCAACTGTATTCTTCTTCCGTCGCATTTCCCGCGAAAAAGAACCCCGCAAGAACTTGGCGGTAAATCTTCTGTTCACACAATCCCATGGAGTACCTTAATCGCTTTGCAGTCACAGTTTTGTAATAGAAAATGCTACCTGACGAGAGAAGCTTTAGAATTCGGATGGAACTTTATGGGGATGTAGTGGATATTGAAGTATGCAAAGAAGATTTCTTTTTCCGCAGAAATTGAAAGGGAAATGTGAAAGACTGTGATTAACTCTTAAGAGGTTATTAGAAAAAAAGTTTTGCTCAAAGAATTTTTGTTTTACGTAACAAATGATTGTGGAACATCAATCTTTCTAATACTAGACATGTTAATATCTTAATATCTGAAATATTTCTGTGTGAAATGACTTCAGAAAAAATTACCAAATTTATTTTGAAACATACCTAAAGCATTCTCAAAGTTACAAACACGTTATATAAATTCTTCTGTATAAAAATATATCTCAAGGAATACTTAATAATTGGACTCGTGAAGCAGTAAAAAGCTGATGACGAAACGAGTAACGACTCGATTGCCCATTTTTCTTTTCGACGTTACTTATTACCCGTCGTTCACGTTTTCCCTATTTGACAATTAAATTGGACCCCTTATACGAGAAAAATTCCCTGTCCTGGTCCTCGCAGCACCGAATAAATCTCGCGCGGTTCTGAAAGGCGCTTGATGACAAAAAAGGAAGTCGTTTCGATTACTTCCCTCGTACCTCATTGTCTCGCGACGATTTCCTTTTTTCTCTCGTGGACAATGATTTTACGGGGGCTACCTTTCTCATTGCGACAGTAATAACGGCGTAGTTTAATGGACCCTGAAGGCATGATTACGTTTAAGGAATGCGGGTCAAGCGAAGAGTAATCTTGAAGAACACCGTTTCTCGCCTGGTCTTCGAATTGAGGTTGAAAGCTACTGCGATGCAGTATTCAAATTGCGCGCAATCTTACCCAGATTGCGCCTATCGGTGCCAGGAAATGTATATCGTAACGTCTGCCTTATCTTTAGTGTCTATCATTGAAATTTCTCTCGTAGCACCAACAGTCACTGTTCTCTTGGAAGACGAGCTCTGGAGACATTCATTGTATTCGTAAAGTTCCATCATTTGGAGTAGATTGTGAATTTTCAACAATTGTTTTTATATAATAATAGTAAGCATGTGTTTAATTTTATCTAGAGTGGAAATAATCAGTTTAATTGCTTAAAAAGAATGAACTCTAATCTGAATTATATTGGGTTGTGTAAAATTAATTTTTTTTTAGAATAAACTCTGTACACATACGTACAATCTTGTTCCATACATTCAAGTAAATTATCATTAGTTACTTCAACTAATACTACAAATTTTCAAGAGTATTAGTCTGGTAGTGAACGTGTTTTAAATCCGTGTTAAATCCCTGCTCCAAAATTATAATCAATGCCCTCTCTTCAATAAATCATGTCCGCATCCACAATGTTTTACACTGTATTTGAATTCGAAAATTGTGAAATGACTCCATGCACTACATGCATAAAAAAAAGACGTGATCACCGCATTCTAGGTGATACGAAGGAGTTAACGGGTATGCCAGCGGTCCCATTACATTAATGAATTTATTCAAAAAAGGAGAAACAAGTTGCACCAGCAGTTTATCGTCGACCAGTGACGTCTAATTTACATTGAGATATTGCACAGCAGACAGCTAAAAAAACGACCGAAAAATATTCCATTGACTCGTGTTCCTCCATTTTTCACTTGGCCACCAGTGTCTGCCAGCCTGTGGTATCGCCGTTTTAAATTTCTTCATTCTGCGAGCGAGATGCACGAGAGAAGTTTTGCACGATGCGCTTAGAGTGCATTCGCGTCAACGAGATGCGGTGCAAGAAAGATTACGAATCGATCCGTCAATGTCGATGCTCCGAAACTCGTAAAAACACACCGAAGAAGTTCGAAACGCGTCTCGAGGGCCAGGAAAGTCCGCGTTCGTGAAAAGGGGCTGTTCGATGAACAAGGGGACCCCTTGTACGCGCTTAGAATGGCTCCACATTTTTGAGCGACGTTCTTAATAGTCGCACCTCGCGGCTAATAAACGAACAAATGCACTTGACTTTCACGAGGCTGCTGGTAAAGGCTAGAAAGGAGTTTCTTTTAGAGCAGAGCTCCCGTTTGTTTGGATGACGAATCGACTTCTTCAGAAGTCACATCTTTTAGGGGCTTGCGACGGCGGAATTACGCTTTTAACGATTTTATGGCGATAAATACTCGAATATAAAAGAAGACATGTTTTAAAGAAAACTGTATGGACGCACGGTAGGCATTAATTAATTATAATATCAATCAATTAACCTGCAATTGTAAATTGTTTGTTCTAAAGTGCGATTAAGAATTAATTAATTTTTACCCTCCTTGGAAACCAAATGCAGTCAATCTTTTGAGTATTCGTACCTTGACTTTCACGAGGCTGCTGGTAAAGGCCAGAAAGGAGTTTCTTTTAGAGCAGAGCTCCCGTTTGTTTGGATGACGAATCGACTTCTTCAGAAGTCACATCTTTTTAGGGGCTTGCGACGGCGGAATTACGCTTTTAACGATTTTATGACGATAAATACTCGAATATAAAAGAAGACATGTTTTAAAGAAAACTGTATGGACGCACGGTAGGCATTAATTAATTATAATATCAATCAATTAACCTGCAATTGTAAATTGTTTGTTCTAAAGTGCGATTAAGAATTAATTAATTTTTACCCTCCTTGGAAACCAAATGCAGTCAATCTCATAAGTATTCGTACCTTGATGTGAGTTGATGGGAAGATGTGATATTTTCAAATAAATGTTTCATCATAAATATATGTATGTGTAAAGTTTATTCATGTACATATTTATCATGAAACATTTATTTGAAAACGTCAAACCTATCATTTAATTCAGACTTTCTTTAACAGACATATAGGATACCAATACTTATGGAACTGCCTGAGTTTGACAGAGTCAAAAGTGAGCAAACTTAGACAAGTTCTTACTCGATTCCATTATTGGTTATCACTCATCACCCGAGTCCAGAGTCAGGGACGTTTTCTTATCTCGATGACTAGTGGAATGCTTTCTAGGGTCCTATGACTAAAGGCCTATGCAGTTCTCGGAAGAATAAGTTAACGAGTATTGTACCCTTTGTCAAACACTTTTGAGACCTACCGTTTCGACACACCGCAAACTGCTGCTTAATCCTTGGACACCCCTGTGCGAGGCACAATGAGAATGTTTCACGTGATGGCCTACCACAATAGCGCCCAGAGCTGGAGTTTCTGTTGACGGAAAAGCTACTTTACTTTGTAAGCAGGGCGTGGCGCTTAACATACTTGAATAAATGCTTGGACAGCTTCTAAATTCCGCGGTCCATAAAGAATTGTTATCAAGAAAACTTTCACGGCTTCTAGAATTTGTGGGTAAAGTTCTTACGTGGATAGAAATTGAAACAATGTATAATTAACGAAGAAATTTTTTGTTCGTTTCGTTGAATGAAAATTAAATTTTTATTACAGGGTGAAATGTTTCCTGATAAACGAATTAAAATTTAATTGTTTTTGCTGATGTATGGCTTTGATTAAAAAGCTGAATTTGATTTTCGTATCACTAGTAAAATAGGTATCCAAATTTGTTCACTTTGTTTTAGCATTATATTATTAGTAAAAAAAGCAAAAAATTCTTTCTCTATGTTTAACCTTCATACGCTTCTAAAATTAATTCCCACGTGTTTTTTATGCTCTTACTAACAAAAAAACACGAGTAATATTAAGCTGTTCTGTATAAAAAATCTTACAACTTTCGTCTGAACTAATATCCACTAAAGTTATTAAAAAGTTAGGAAAGTTGGTCCAAGCTCCATGCCTCGTCCTGCATATTTCTTCGTTACAATACTTATACTCATAAACAGTAGCATATACAAGAGTACAAGGAAGAAATCTTGATCTTTACAAGTTTTTATTAGCTTCCATTCTTTTTGGAGTTCTCCTAGATCATCCATTGTCCATGAAACATACTACAAAAGTTAAAACACAATACCATTCTATTATAATAAATGCTTTCATTACTTGTCTTCTTTCTCTTCCGTAATTAAAATCATCCGAAAAGAAATACAAGTCAGATTAAAATTGTTCAAAGTAATAAAAACAAAGTCAAGGAAAGAAGAACAACTTGAACATATTGCAAACTCTTCGACTGTTGAATGCTGCATTAAATTGCATTTAATCGTGGAAACTATGTCGCATCTGTTGGTTTCTTGCAGGTATAATTCCCACAAGGATGAAGTCTAAAATAGGACGTTCCATTCTCTGGTATGAATTCGAACCTACGTGAATCATCCACTTCCCTATTTGACTGGAAGCCTGCAAGACGGTGAAACATTTTTCTCAACCGCGTTCTCGCCCGATACGTAGTTTCTTCCTCGATTGTTTATGCGGTTATTTATTCGAAGGTGTTCGGGGAATGCGTTTGTCACTCGACCAGCGAATTCGCTCTGTTCAATTCCCTGGTACCGAGAAATTCATTTAGAAAGTTACGCTGATTCGTCGCAGCGTCGGCTGAATGTCATCGCGTCAACCTCATCGCTCTTCATAATTCGGTTATTCTTGTCTCTGGACGCTGTTTGGACGTCGTGCCGAGATGTCACGTTCTCCAGCGGTTTTTTCGAAAATGAACCAGCTCGAAAATTTCGTGCTCTCGTTACACTTCGCGACAAAAAGATAACGCGTTATGTAAATATAAGTTGATTTTAAAATTAAGGGCGGAAAGAGGTGCATATTTGGGAATTTTTGGATGGAAAATGAAAAATCTTGGTTAGTGCACGTGTCGCAATTTTTCTGTTTAAAAATACCTAAAATTGAAAAGTTGGGTCGTTGTCACTATTTAGATGAATATTGCACGGTGATCACTCTAGAACCTCAGAGCTGTGTTGTCAGAAATTGAAAAATCAAGCATTTTTGAATAATATATATTGCATGTATTGTACTCTGAATGATCACAATAAAATTTGCCCAGCTCTGCGTCAGATGCGTCATCTCGCAATGGTCGTTGAAAGAGCGTCAGTTCTTCAGTCATAAAGGGAATGAGAAGACACACACGAGTCGGGGGAGTCGGTGACTCGATCGAGCTCAATGATTGGTGAGTTCCGAGTTAACGGTAAATTAAAAGGTCCAGGTCTTACCGACGACAGTCGGAATGCATTTGACCCAGGAAGACGCGACACTTAATTCTGTTGTCTGATGACGCGCAAGGGGAGGGCGGAGTTGATTCAGAGGCTTCGTGACTGTGATGTAGATCGGTCATTATAGTCGTTCGTTTGTTCGGTACCCCATGGCGCCAGGAAATGGAAAATCAATTGTCGTTTGAACTTTCTCGAGTCTCGAGAGTAAATTTAACTAGATACAGTGAAATAAGTAAATAGTAATAATGACGGTAAATGATAATATCAGTAATTAAATTATACATAATTGTATGTAAAGTCATTCGTGTTATAAGAAAGAAAGAGGTGTTGGTAGAAGATATTAGGTTGTCCAGAAAGTTCGTGTCAATTTTTAAGAAAACTTCAAAGACACATTTGAATTGTAATATATATTTATTGAATTACATAGGTACCACTTTGTTCCACAACCTTTCCACCTTTTAAGGGATGTACATATTAGGTAGACCGAAAAGTAATGTCGTTTCTTTTACATTAAATTCAAACTTTCCAATAAATTTCTATCTTTAATTCATTATATAATCCCCCTCATTGTCAGCAGCCTTTTGTCACCTACTGTACAAATGTTCAATGCCAGAAAAATCAATGAGCTGATAAATGATAAACAAGTATTTAAGATGACAAAAACGACATTACTTTCCAGTCCACCTAATATATATGTTATTTATTTTCAGCCATTTCGACATATTCAGACCTGCGCCATCTATCAAAAATCGGCATGGACTTTCCGGACAACCCAATATTTGCCTTATTATTTGTACCAACCGTGTTACATACAGTAAAAATTAATTTAGATTCTTAATGATTATGGTCAAGATGATATTCTTGAATTTAACATGGATTTATTAGTGATGTAATTATCTCTTTGGCCTACAACGACGAGTGAGACTCGTGGTAAGGAATTTGAGGCATTAATACAAGTTCTGACCCGTGGTATTTCGTTCGGACTTCCTACCTTCCTCTTTACTATGACCCGAGCAATCGGGAGATAATGTGTAAGTCAAGGGGTTAACACATCGCGACTGGCAGATTTTACTTTTCTGATACCGAATACTGACGAAAATAATAAAATTCTGAAGCTGGACATCACAAAGTATCGTTAGGGCGAAGATAAAAATTACAAAATATGTTTTGAAATATGAATGTTGTAAACATGTAGTGTATAAAATAAAAAAATTTGCATTATTTGGAATAGAAACCAGGAATAGAATTTGAAGTGACGTGAATTCACGTCAGCGGTTGCGAATGTGTTAAAATCTGTGACTGAGGGATGATTAAGAGTTGTAAGATTTCTTTGTGCCTAGATAAAAATGTTCTTCGTAATAAATAAATGGTAAGATCCTATCGGCAATAATATTCTATTAATATATAATAAAATATGTGATATAATAAAATAATATCTTCCAGTATTATGTAGAACAGACGAAAGAAGAATATTTTTATTTAAAAGAGATGTTACTTTATTTTATGAACGATACTATGGGTTGTAGTGCAATAAGTTGGTGTCCAAATAATTTCAAAAAGCCCAACTAATAAATAAAATTGTTCCCTGCCTTGCCTCGAGAGGCTAGAGCCTCAGAGGCTGAACAGGCTCTCCTTGTCCTCGGTTAGGCCACGGCTGCGTCAAGATATCCCATTCGTGAAAGAGAAGTCCGGTGACCCGGTGCACACCGCCGCTGGAATAAGTTTCAGCTAAATATAGGTCGTTTTATAATTAGATTTCTCCGACGGGGTTGACGACTAGCACGGTCTACGAGTTCTGGACGTATGGAGAGGAAGATCTCGCTGGGCTCGCTTCCGAAGAAAGCTTCAATGAGTCGTGCCTCCGCTAACCCTTTGCACTCTTAGCATTTTTCGCTGTCTACGTTTAGTAACCAACAGATATTCGCGTGATTCAATGAACCTTGCGTGGACCATTAGAATAATCGCTGGAGCCATGGATTCTCTTGACAATTTTTCGTTTATCTTCTTCATTTTTAGTCGATACAAGCATATCTCTATTGGTTACTTTTATAGCTTTTAATCTTATAATGAGGAATAATGTGTGAATCTATGTCCTTTTGAGTGACAATCGATAGTACATATGATACTTATCAAGAATTAAATATTAAGTCTACCGGAAAGTTCTGTCCGTTTTTAAAATAACAAAAAATAATAAATTCCTATACTTTGAATAAATTTTATTAAATAATATACTTTTTATCATTATTTATGTCATCTTGGCTGCATGATTGCAATGTGTATATTGTTTTCAATGAATATGCGCGTACTTGTTAAAAACTTGTAACCGGAACGGTCAGAACTTTTCGGTAGACCTAATACTTCAAATATTTGACGTGAGTAAGAATAAAGCAAATAAGGAGTTTTGTTTGGGTAATTATAGTATCCAGCAGGTATTCGCGTGACACAATGAACCTTTGAATCGTTAGAATAACAGATGAGGATACGAATGCTCTCGACGTCATGTTATTAATCTTTTTAATTTTTGTATAAGCCTATAGAAATGTTGCTTTACGAGAATAATAATCATCGTAAGTACCAGTTCGCATATTGGAAGCCAAGGTGATAGGCTTACAACAACACGCCACAACTTAAACTTCGCCAAGTGCGACGCAGATAAACCGACGAACTGTGTGAAACTGCATCTGCCCGGAAATGCAGGTACGCGTGCCAAATTTATGGCGGAATTTCCGCCCGCGGAGGACGGAAATGCATCATTTACCCGAGAAAATTGTGGCGTCGTAAGTTACGCCAGTTAAATGGCCGACTGCCTCTTCTTTTTTCCCCGGTGGCGTTTGTTCAACTTTGGAGTTTCGTGCGAATATTTTATGCACAGGAAGCGCGTGAACGAACCACGATACGGCTTGACTGGTATCGACAGTGCTAGACGACAAATCAACAGCAGTTGCTATAATTACAGCATTCAATGTCTGATTGCGACGCTGATTGTGTTATTTTTTATATTGTATCTGTGAAACAAATGTTGGCTTGTCTAGAAAGTTAGTTGCCATTTTTAAGAAAAATTCAAGGCTTAAGGGTGCGCAGAAGCCAGAGCCAAACTTCGAGTTGACTTCAGCGGCAGTTGCGGAAAAAGTAAGAAACTCCGGGACAAGGACAGAGGGCGATACAAGTTTCGTATAAGGGCGATTAGGCTAGCATGATTTTTTTTACAGGATAGTGAAGCAAAGAAGCAATATTTTCTAATAATTCTGGTTTTAATACATTCGTTACACTTTGGCGGATGCGACTCCAAGTCCCGATTATGCTATTTCGCCCTTAAAACTTTATAAACAGTAACAGTACGTTTGCTATCTTCATTTTATTGTTTATAAAGTTTTAAGGCCGAAATTGCAAAATCAGGCCTTGGAGTCGCATCCGCCAAAGTGTAACGAATGTATTAAAACCAGAATTATTAGAAAATATTGCTTCTTTGCTTCACTATCCTGTAAAAAAAATCATGCTAGCCTAATCGCCCTGTCCTCGTCTCTCCTGCAATTGTTGTATCGCCCTCTCTGTTCTTATCCCGGGGTTTCCTACTTTTTCCGCAACTGTCGCTGAAGTCAACTCGAAGTTTGGCTCTGGCTCCTGCGCACCCTTAACGCTTTATAGGTCACTGGTACTCGTTATTACCACTAAGAAAGGGGCGGGAATTTTGTATTTTTAAGTTTATAAAGTTTAAGTTTATGTTTATAAGTTTATAAAAAAAATTCTTAATTGCATTTCCTTCATCAAATTTAGTAGAACGTGGTTTCAGTGCGGTAATTTTTTATTAATAAAAAGAAAGAAACCAATTGCAAATAGTAAATCGCGGCGATTTAAAATTACTGCTGACGAAAATAGAGCCGAGGATTACTAAATTGGTAGCATCACACCAGGTTCATCCTTCTCATTAAGATGATTTCGAACGTTTTAACTTTGTTCTGTATTACTGTATTCTATTCCGAGTTCAATAAATAGTTTCATAATTTCAAAGTTCAATGTTTCTAATTTACACCTGTAAGGTTTTGTATAAATAAGACACACTTCAATTGTCCTCCTCCTGGACACAAACTCGGTATATTTCAATTAATCACCAGTTATAGACAATCGCAATAATCACACTCGACACGCACGTCGACCCGCAATCGCACACCTTCTTCCGAACGCTCTCGAAATCCCTCTCTGTGTCTTTCTCCTGTCTCGCTGCTCCTATTTATGAGAGAGCGCGAGGCTCTCCCAATACACATATTACCCAAACTTATACAGTCCCTATACAGTCGCTTACACACCTTCCTTTAGTATATTTTACGAAAAAGGTAGAATTGTTATTAAAATAAAAAAAAAATTAATTTCCAGGTGGCGCTAAGTAATATTTTTTCTGGAAAGGGGGCGGTAGGATAAAAAAGTTTGGGAACTACTGCTATAAATGGTTAATGAATAGTGGCGTTTCTGCATGGACCCAATGTTACCTCGAGCTTCGTTCTAAAGAAAACCATCGCGTTTCTTAATCATTGTTGGGTTCTTCTTGAAAGGAACGATCTGACACACCGTTCACGATGAACGGTTCCTTTCATGGGATGGTAAGAGCGCCAGGGATGGTCCTCCCCCCAGGCCTTGGTTCTCTAGGCTGTAACCAGGCTGCACATGCTAGAACGTCGCGTCGCGTCGTTTACTCGGGCCCATAAATGTCGTTTTCCTCGGACACGTGGCTGGTTACGTGCACCGAGTCAAGGAACAGTGCGCCTTTTACGATTAATCTTCGCACGACGGGCGCTGGCGGAAAGTTTACATCGATTCCAGCGGGCCGCTGAGATACGACACGTGTTGGAGGAATGGTATTATACTCGTCACGTAAACGCGTACCAGCGCGTACGAGTCGTCCCTCGGAGAGGACTCGGCTCGGTTCGTGATTGTTTGCTGGGATCGTCGGCATCTCAGCGATTGTTTGGCCAGCCGTAACTCGAGAACTGTGAGCACCGAAGTCGGGGAGATGCACGATGTTTGCGAGCAACTGGCTGAAGTCGAATCTGTGCCAAGTCAGGTTCCAGGGGGGTGAGCAGTTGGCATCACGCCGCCGCGAGCCGTTTTCTTCGTGGATTTTCACTTTCGAGAAATGCCGGGGTGGGGTGGCGTTGGAAAGTTTCCTTCGCTTCGCATTGATTATCGCATAGTCTCAAACGTAGGTTTGTGGGAATGTACGTGGGTGTCTAAAGGAAAAATAAGGCACGAAGTGACGACTTTAACTACACGACCAGTCACGTACCCTATGATTCGTGTTGTCGTTTGGATCCTTATTGTTGGATATGGAAGACGCGCATGCTACACGGTTATCCAAAATAGTTTATAGGAAGTTTTTTTTTTAAATAAAATAGATACTCTCTTTAATTTTATTAGTTTTTTAATTTAATTATCAGGTATTATCTATGACAATTATGTGTGAAAAACGATATCTGTCAAATAACTACCACGACCACGTTTACAGACATCAATTCGAACATTTTGGCATATTTGCTCGTTTAATTCACCAATTTCATTTCTAATGTTGTTTTTCAGGTCGTGAATTGTTGCTGGTTTGCTGGCATAAACTTTACTTTTCAAATAACCCCAAAGAAAAAAATCCAATGGGAATCACTCCATTATTCACATCACCATTTCTTAAAATTATTCGACCATTGAATGTCGATCGCAATAAACTGATGTTTTCACGCGTTGTGTGTGGCATAGCTCCGTCTTGTTGAAAATAAGCATTGCTTATGCCGATTCCATTTCATTTCGGTCATAAATAATCAATAATCATTTCATTATAACGTGCACCATTCACTGTAACTGCATCTTCGTTCTCATTTTCGAAAAAGAATGGACCGATTACGCCTTTCGACCAAAATCCACACCAAACAGTAACCTTTTTTGAATGAAGTGATTTTTCTTTAATGGTTCTTGGATTTTCATCTCCCCATATGCGACAATTTTGCTTATTGACGTGTCCACCCAATGTGAAGTGAGCTCAGTGACAACAATGCATCAACTGAACGATGTTCTAACAATCAATTAGCGAAATTTCTGCGTTGCAAATGGTCACGTTCTCTCAATTCTTGAGTTAATTGAATTTTGAAAGCATGCAAATGCAAATCTTTATACAAAATTCACCACAAACTGCCATAAGAAATACTCGATTCTTGAGAAAGACGTGGAATTGAAGTTGATGGATCATTAGCAACACTTTCACGAGCAGCAGCAATGTTTTCATTCGACCGAACTGTTTTTCGTCTGCCAGACTTTGGTTTATCATGAACAGATCCAGTTTCATCCAATTTTTTAACCAAATTTCTACTTGTTTGCTCTGATGGACGATTATGTACGCTGAAAAAATCACGTAATTTACGATGGGTATTTTTTTATTGAACACTGATTTTCAAAATAAATTTTAATCACTTTAACACGCTCTGCAATCGTATACGATTCCATAGTTAAAATTGTCTATTATTGTAGGTTAGAAATAAAAGAAATTGACAACAAATAAACATTGGCCTTTGATAGATGTTCTCATTCAACATTCTAAAGGTACTTTTGAATAACCCTGTACATGTATTTGCGCACAAATGATTATGCTTGGAATGCAAGCAGTTTTTATTAGAAATGAGATATAATCCGAAATTAGACTGTGAATTTTTACGCAAATTCATATTTTCACAGATGCACGTAAAGATTGGAAATTTAAATGAAAGTATGTCCTATCTTCCAGTCAGTGTATGTACATTTTTTCCTTTTTATTGAAGTATAACTTGCCATGGAGAATGAGGTGGGAAAGAGAATGCGAGTAAAGTAACTAATTTAATTACTTTTTATCCAACTTTCGGTTACTGAAAGGTTTTCCGAAAATGCGATGTCAAAATCATTGCATCGTAAAATTTTCCATTGCGTCCAAGAAGTTACACTTCTAACCCGTGGCATTCCACGCACCCATTTTTTTTTTACTAAAATACGCGGATCTTAAAAAGGAAGCCTTGGAAACATGTATTTCATTCTTGAAATTTTATATATTTTTGCACTTGTGCCCTCACATTGTTGATTTTTCCACACTTCCACTTGTTAAAAGTGCATAGAAATTCTTTGCTGATCCTTTTCGTCGTTCATTATTCAAGCAAAAGTTTGCCCATCTCTGCTCAGTACCTCATATTAAATAGAATCAAGGGTGGCGCTATTCCCGAGCCCTTCAGCAGCAGAAAAACTTGCTAATTAACGAGATGAATCTTTGGCGTTGGACTGAAGTTCTTAAGACTCTTTGTTTGTAACCAGTTCACTAAGTTTCCCTCAGGGAAAGTTCAAAATCTGATTATTAATACCGTGGCAGTCCTTAATTGTTTACGTGCTCGCTGTACGTGAGCTTTAACGAGCTTCGGTTTTATTTAGCAGCTGATTAAAGCTACTGTTTCGTGTATTATCCGGTATATTATTTATTGGCTGTACAATTGGAGCATTGTTGCTTCGTTTTGACCATACGATTTGAATATTGACGCTTTATATCGATAGCGCGATAGAATTATCGACGTTATGAATTTTACGTATTGACTGTATAATAGAAATATTGATTCTATGTATTGATAACGTAATAGAATTATTGGCATTATGTATTGAAAATAGAAAAGAAGCATTAATATTATGTACTGTGATTGTACAATAGAAATACTGAGATTATGTATTGACTACACAATAAAAATAGTTAAATTTATGTGATTTATGTTTCATTTTGATTATAGTTTAATTAAGTAAGTAGATCGTTTAATGACACGTTTGCATCATGTGTCTGAGTATCCCCATGAGAGATTTGAATAAAAACTTAATGTGTTTGTCATGGAGGGGTTGTGAGTGGATGAATATCGTCTGACTCATTCGGACAATTACTTTTTGTGGCAGACGAATTGATTTTCGATTGTCTAACCGCAGTGTCTGATTTCGTACACGCAACTTTGCATGTCGCTCTTCGATTGACTCATATTTTGTCTTTGGTTACTATGCCAGTACCATTTAATATGCAAGTTATCATGGAAAGCGAGGTTTCTATTATTTTTCTATTACTATGGGTCATTTTATATTATATGATATAAAATAGAACACAATAAAACACAATAATGTAATTTCACGATACGAAGGGTGAAATATTTCGTAAAATATTACGTTTTCAATGATTCACACCTTAACCTTTTAAACGCGAAATGATGAGAATCCCGTTATGCCAGAAAAAATGCATGGCTCCATTTAAAAAAGTACCATTAAAAACTATGGTACCATGAAAAGATAATTCTTCATTGAACGGCGCTATTCAACTTTTTCCTTCATCAACTTTTTGTATCCCAGCTTAGAAAAGAGCCTCAGGTTGACCCAGTTTCCAGAATCACCCTGTATAGCACCTATAAAAGTGCAGAAAATTACATAAAATTGAATAGACGACCTGAAAGAAATTGCTCCAAAAACGAAGGGACATTTAACGGTCCATTGACACCCGCGAAGTTGGAAATTGAAATTTTTTCATCTCGCTGCTTGAAAGATTGTTCTTTTGCTAAAGATAAAAAATCTGTGGACCATGAGAAGAACTAAATTCACTCTTAAACTGTAAGAGATTTATTTTGCTCTTGATCTTACTCCAGTATAGTGAAAGGTACACCAGCTACAACAAACCAAAACAAACAAAACTCGCCACACTACTAATGGCCATATCTAAAAATATTTCTAAACGACTTATTTATTAATCACAAAAGTCCTGTTTTTATCAATGTAATTGTTCAGTTGTAACAAAATTATAAACATACAGTGGGTGTAGAAAGTATTCGTACACCGATCAATTTCCAAAAAAACTATGTAAAATTGTAATTTATTAATTTATTTTTTATAAAGAATGACATTCTACATATTCTCGGAAATCTCTAGAATAGATAGAGTAAAAAAAAAATAGCTATTTATGTAAGCTACGAAATTACAAAAAAAAAAACAATTAATCGATAGAAATATTGAAGCAATAAGTATATGCACGGATCTTATGACGAACAATTTACAGTAGAATGTGTAACATAAGCATATCAGTTTATTGCTTCGTGGGAATTAGAAAACATTAAATTTCCAGTAAAAAAAGACTTAAAAAATGCTCTAATAAAGCAATGAAAGAAGATCCTACCCCGAATAACATCGACATTTATGATAGTTAATTTAATGTCTAGAAGAGTTGCAGTAATTTATATACGTTAGTTATATACGTTATACTGTTTAATTTTTAAAACTTCATTAAAAAAAAAGAAATTTACATTAATTTACAAGTATATAATACTTCCTTCGTGGGATTTCCTTCTAATTTTATAATTATTATAAATTAGTTATTCGAAGTGGGATCTTCTTCAATTCCTCTATTAGAAACATTTTTAAAAGTACTTTCCTGGAAATTGATGTTTTCTAATTCGTACGGAGCAATAAACTAACGTCTTTACGTTACAAACTTTACTGTAATTGGTTCGTCATAAGAATCGTACAAATACTTATTGCTTCTATACTTTTATCCACTTTTCGCATTTTTTTGTTAATCTCACAAATTATATTAACTAGTAAATGTTGTTTGGACTATATCTATCTTAGAGACTTCCGAGAATATGTAAAATATCATTGATTATAAAAAAAAGAAGTTAAGAAACTACAATTTCACACAAAAGTTTTTTGGCAAATTGATGGGTGTACGAATATATTCTACACCCACTGTAAGTCTATTCTTCACCCTCTCAAGTGTACATGTCCCTTTAATTGATTAGTACGACGAAGATAAACAAAATGTCTATCGCAGGTTAAACTGTGAAAACAAAAAGGAAAACGCGGTAGAATGCGGTGAAAGTGATGGAACAAAGATAACGCGGATGAGTTTTTGGATAAACTTCATAGATCAACGCGAACAACAGAAACGATTTCGGATAGAATCGCCGTATTGTTTTTCCGGCGAAGGTATCTGACATTGAAACAAGAGAAACCACAAAAGGGAAGAAAGCTGGGATTCTCATGGCGAGTGAGGTATAGGAATTACGCTACTGAGCGTATTTATGCGTGTCGAAAAAGGCAGGATGTGGCCTCGGCACACCCTCGTCTGGACTTCCTCGAGCGACCAGTTCTATTCTTCCGTTGCCTTCGCCTTTATTCGTATCTTTTACGTCTCCTCTTTCGACCTTTACAAATTCTAGCCATTGTCAAGGCTAGAGAATTCGTGTAACCGTTGAACAAAGGGGCAGTTAAATTTTGTCATCGATACAAATTAGTGGATTTTGTAATTCTATTAGTAAAATAATGTGCTATTAAAGGGTTTTCCATAATAGTTTGAAAAATTCTGTTTCTTTTGTTTTTTTTTTTTAGAGTTAACTTTCAAAATGATGGAAAATCAATGACTCGATTCGTTGAAACACCATGCAATTTAAGACTTTCAAAGAAATATTTATCGACTGTACAAACAATATTTATTTCGAGAAAAAGTTACTCTATATGTTTTATAATTTATACGACACGTTGCTAGAGTAAACGTGATGCATAACTGTAGTAAATATAATCTGTCGCTTAATGAGCAAGCATTTAATTCGACATCCTTAAGCAACCTTCTGTACTTAATTGTTAAGGGAGCATTCTGGTCCAGCTAATGTATTTCTCTAATGCCTATAACTTCCAGATATAATTAACTTTTGTTATTGAAACTTTTTTTTACATATAAAGGGACGTTCAAAGAAGAAAGTTTGACCGAATCCTTTCCTTGCGACTACTATATCTATATATGTATACATTCAATTTAAATCTACACTGTCAAATTTTCTTCTTTGAACGTCCCTTTATATGTAAAAAAAAGTTTCAATAACAAAAATTAATTATATCTGGAAGTTATATGCATTAGAAAAATACATTAGCTGGACCAGACTCCCCCCTTAAATGCTTGAATAAATACATATCTGTACATTTTTTTAGAGGAGACGAATTCCAAATAAAATTTGTAAACCATCGATCCGAACTCTCGTTAAATATCTATATCATTTAAAGCCTACATAAAAGCCTACAAAAAACCTACCGAGTGTACACAATTGTAATATTAGTTCCAACAAAGAGTTGCTCTACATAATTCGCATGACATGTTGCGAAAGCAAACGTGACACGAGCCCGCTTTGAATCAGTCGCGTGTACCAAGCGACAATTTTTCATAGTGTTTTCCTTCCGTTCTATAAACTGTCGACAAATGTCCGTCGCGATTCAGACGACTCGTATAAATATCAGTCGTGTCGCTCGTCGCGATGAATACAAAATTTAAACAAATAAGCGACTGCCCGCGGAAATAAACGCTGGAAAATGGTTTCCGATCATGACTATCTGTTATAAACATTTCTCATCGCAGCGTGGAATCATAAATTCGTCCGAACAAATTTTTAATCTCGATTATTCATTGTTTCTCCATTGGACATCAATCGCGGCGCTGACCAGAGCATTTTTTTTCACCCTTTAGGGATTAGCAACTGCAGATTTTATACACAAATTTACTTTATCAGTAAAATTTTTACTTTTTACGCAAAATTTTATTTTATAACAAATCATACCACGTTGCTGGTCACGTCACTCAGAAATAATTGACAGGACTTTTCATTGAGGAACTAAAAAAATTGATTCCAACAGTGAGGCGGTAATGAAAATAAATTTGGATAGGATTTGTGAATTTGGAAGGATTAAAAAAATTAAATACTTCGACTAATGTTAGACTACCTGATCTACAACAGTCTCGAGACAAAATTTGAATTTCGTGAACATTGTCACGAATTTTAATCTGGCAGCCAACGTGATGCAGAGTGTTTCGATAATGATGGTATAACCAGACAATGTGTACTTACTTATGAAAAATAAATCAATTGTGCTGGGTAAAATTCTATCGTATACCTAAGGCTTAAAGAAACTCTGCACACCTTATACATGTTCTTAAATATATTTGTAAATAAAGATATAAATAATTTGTTATTTAGATGTTGTTCTCTTACAATTAATCGTGAAATAATAGCTTGGTCGGGGCATATTTGGTTCTGACTTGAGTTAAGCGATCAGCAAAGTGTTAACGGTTGGCATTGCAACGAACGGATACTAATCGATACTTATCGTCTGTCGCGCTGGCGGAAATTTCTCATTTTATTCCGGAAACGTGGCTGTCGGACATTACCGATCCCGACACGGTCAGTCGAAATGAATGGCCAACGATAAATCTTGCATCGTGGTTTCGTTACGATGCAACTGCAGCTAGGATGCACGTGAACACCGCACTGGTTCGCGCAATTTCGAGCCCTGGAGAACCCTGGTAATTGTTGTTTCGAACAAACTCGAACGTAATCCATTAATACACGGGGCACGGTCCAATCGATGCCAACCGTCGAGAAGGGGGCTAATTTCGTCAATGAAAATTAATCGAAAATGTGCTACGAAACTTCTTCTTCTCCAACCACAAAATATTAACGATACCGATACTCTTACAAAAATAATTCTTAAATAATCTGCTATAAAAATTATTACAAATGGTGTATACATATACAGTCAGACGCATGAGTATTCGTACCTTTTCCGTTTATTGGAAAAATTTGTCTAAACTAAATGGTTCATGTTTCATTATGAATATGTACTTGACACATGTGTACATATTTATAATGAAGAATTTATTTGAGCACATCAAACTTGTTATTTAATTTAGACAAATTTTTGTAATGGATATAGAGGGTACAAATATTTACGGAATTTTATTAAATATATGTGTAAATAGACCAATGAAAATGTAAATATTTTAATTTCACATTAAGTTTCTCTAACATATTAACATACATGTCATCTTAAAAGTACGTATATAATATTGTAAATAAATTTGACACCATGTTAAATTGTAATAGTTGACCAGATTGATAACAAAGGTAACCATGGACGAGAAAGGAAATATCAAGTATCGAAGATGAATTTTACAAATATAAGGAAAGGTTCATTATTGAGTGCTCATCTATTTCGTTTTCTATTGGTATTCTTGAAATGGAGGAAGTGTGACAGTGCGTGAAGTCTCTTTGTCAGTGAATTCGAACTAGTGCAGCTACAGATGTTCTGTTTCTTCTCTGAGAAAAGACCACGGTCTGTTTAACGTTCTACTTTCTGGATTGGACGAGTTCTTTCAATGAATTCTTGGCCTTCCTGCTCCAGGATCCACGAATATCTTCGCCGTTGACGATACGGATAAAAGTACGAAATCGTGCGCAGCATTCATTTGCTTCGTCTTCCCTGGGATCGTCAGGTCCTCCAGGCACCGGAAACTTTCCGGAATTCCGGAAGAGCCGACGGCACGTGGTTCGAATCCCTTGGCCACGAAATTTTGCGAAATTTGCTTTGCTGCTACGAAACATCAAGATGGTTTGTTTGAACCAGGATTCGAGTTCTTATTAATCGTGTATTCTTAGAGCTTGGGATCTTCAAACTACGTAGATTCTTTAAATCAATTACAGTGTCCTGGAGACAAATCGTCAAATATATTACAGTTTCGATCAATTCTCTAGTTGACTTGAAATAAAATAATTTGAAGAAGTTTAAAGATTTCTATCTCCAAGCATGTTTATTAATAACACTAGTTTACACCCAAAATGTACATTCAATGCCACAATATTCTTCTTATGTATTTTGGCCAACTAAACTCGAAAATTGCAAGAAAAAATTGCTCTATGGATAGGTTTTTTTTATATGAATTTTTGAATTCTTTTTCGATTTTTTCTGACATACCTTCGCATTTTAGGCCATATCCCGAGTTAGAAACGTCCGATTGGGTCGCACAAGACGCCATTTTAAAGGTAATCGAATTTCCAACAATTGCTTTTGACATTATTTTCCAATCGGTTCAATAGTTTAAGTGTTACGAGCCAATATATATGAGAAACTTTGATTTTTTCGGCTAAAATAGAACACGAATATTTCTTCCATCGCCATGGAAAAATAGAAATTGTCAAATTATGTCCAGTTTCTTATTGTTTACATATAGATCGCATTTTTACGAAAAAAACAAGCTTTTGTTAAAGAAAGTCTATGGATAAATACCGGAGTTAGGAACAATTGAGTAAAGGTACAAAAATCCCAATTTTACTCTGTTTTTGTATTTCTTTCCTATTTATATAGGAAACATTTATTTAATTAATTTCGATTAGAAATAGTTTCGGCCTTTGCTTTGTCTTCTGTTATTCGTTGGGTTCGTTTCTCTGATAAGAAACCAAATGTAGTCTTCCAATATTCTTTTTAATTTATGATTCATTGATTCCAAATTGATATTCCCTTTAGGATTAACGCATATAATTCTCTAACATTGATCTCTACCGTTTCCAGGATAAAATTCCTAGGGGACAGTTCGTTAAATCAAAAACGCATTCATGCTCGGTGCAGGTGCTCCAGGTGGAAATAGTTCCCTCGGTTGAATTTTCCGCCTATATCCCACGTCGCGTTATTAATACTATCGGTAATAGCAGCGCGAATTTTCGTCCATTACGAAGGCAATCGCTCGTACCGTTTCGTTGAGTGGCAACTGCCTGGTTAAATGCACGTCGAGCGAGCTGGCTCAGTGGTTTGCGGATTGCTAATTAGTTGTCTCTTTAGGTCACGTATTGTGTCCCGCAACGTGTCGTTTGATTTGGTCGGCTGGGGCCCACCAGGAAATTAGATTCGCGGTTTGGGATTGTATTCTTATATATCAGTCCAATAAGCTTAGAAGTTAATGTATTTGAATGGTGAGAAAACCTTTGTTTTCTTCTCGTTTAAAACAACAAGTGCAAATAAGAAAGAGGAAATTATAATAGTAACGGACACTTGCGATTTATGAGTATTTGTAAATCAAAATGTGATGTGAAGAAACAAAATAACTGGACCATCGGATGCAATAATCCGTGTACACAAGATTAAGTATCTCAAGGAACTAATCAAACAGAAATTCTATTAAATCAGTCGCTAATTACCAAGTGGTAGATACGACATGAAATAAAACCATCAAAAAAAAAAAAAAAAAATCGCTCAACTAAACCGTAATGTGACGGCTTGAAAAGAGTACATTTTATTTTGAAATTTGGATATTTATATAACATTTAATTAAGTTGATACATAATGCTAACGAAGAACAACTAAACAACATCAAAAATAATAATTTAATAGTTAATACACTGACACATGACACGAATAGACGAGCCTAACTCGTCATTGTGCGTTAAGGGGTTAATATAGTATGCAAGGTTAATGTAGTATGCATCGCAGTGTGACGGAACCAAGATAAACTAAAAAATCATGTATCTTGAACTGTATCATTATAAAAATACATATCTTTTTTTTTAATGAGGGAACGGGGGTTCATTATTGCCACGAAGAAGGTAGACCAATGCAAAGTGTCCAACGAATTGGTGTGACGGATTTGCATTGCGGTCATGGCTGTCGATATCCGCCGTAGATTCCGCCAGGCGATTTCCGGTTACGCAAGACGTTTGGGGTACCGTCGGATGGCCAGCGGAAAACGAGACGTGAACAGAATAACCCCGGCCAGCAGAGAATAACACGGACTGCAAGAAAAGGAGATTCGATTCGAGCATTTTCACACAAACTGTTCCTTTTCCTTGGCTGAACTCTAAACTCATTTCCGAGCGGTTTTCGAACGGAATTGGAATAAACTGATTTCGCGGATCGCGGCAGCCTTTTCGTTTTGACCACTCTCGCGTTTCGTTACGAATTTAAAATCTTTGGATCACAGAAGAAATTCTTTATACATTTACGAATACTATCACAATTTATGACTGGTTGTGCACGTTCAAGAGCAGAGTAACAGGTTGATAATTATTTTTGAGGAGTCGAGGTACCACGTGGTTCTTTATCATCTTCCAATACTGACAATGGACCAAATTAACAACATTTAATAATTAACTGATATTGAGAGTTTTATTACTCCACCTATGCTTTATTCACTAACTGATCTTTTGTAGTGTCAAAGTAATGATTTAAATCAGTGAGCAATATTGAAAGTGTTGATATCATTCTTATATAATATAGTATTTTATGTGAACTCATTGACACCATAAAACTTTGATCTCGACCATTCTCTCTCATGCCGTATCAGTAAAACAATGTCAAAAGTTATCACTAAATGAAGAATTAATAAATGTCTGAATTTAAATAAGATAATGACTATGTTACACATTCAACTGAATTTCTTTTTGTGTCACCTTGCACATTAACCTTTTCACTGACGAATTAATATTAGAGATAGTAAAAGCGTATGTGCTAAAGATATTTCAAAATTCATGTTTCAATAATGACACTTGTGAATCTCATAAGGTTTTTATGTCTGACGTATTTTCAGTATCGAATCATGATATTTATTTTTGCAAAAGTCTCCAATGGTTAAATGTTTATTTTAATTATGATTAGTCTATTGTTAAAAGAAATAGAAATATTAGGTGGACTGGAAAGTAATGTCGTTTCTGCGAATCACAACACTTGTTTATCATTCATCAGTTCATTTACTTTTATCGATCTGACATTGAAAGTTCGCAAAAGGCTGTTGGTAACGAGGGTGATTACATAATTGATTAAAAATCGAAACTAATTAAGAATGTATTTGTTTGAATTTAATGTACAAGAAATGACATTACTTTGCGGTTCACCTAATAGTATTGTCATTTGTATCATACTTGTAACATACTTGTAACATGTCATATTTGTAACATACAAACATATAACAGTAATTTTTATCTGGAAACTACCACTCTGAAAACAAACGTTATAAAATAAAAAAAAATGATGTTCTTTGTTAGTCCTGAATTGTTCTTTCAACGTTCTCCATAATTCATCTCTTGTCAACTTCATGTATGCTTTAGATAGAACACTGTATCGATTCGTAGTCTCGATAATGTATAACTTCATGTACCAATATCTGGCAGACGTTATTTCTTACAAAATTAGAATTTTAATAGGAAATATGCAAAGTTAGCGATAAACGCGTTAGCATCAGAATGATGTACACCTACGTTAGCCACAGGGATCTACAGGGTGTTCCAAAAGTCGGGGAGGAGCCGGAAATGGGGGGTAGCTGAGACGATTCTGAACAACAATTTCCTTTGCAAAAATGTCGGATGGGGCTTCGTTTTTGAATTTTTAAAGAAAAACACTGACCAATCAGAGCGCGCGTAGACCGTTCGAGCGGCCGCGGTAGCGAAGGCTACGGTGCTAGGCGGCAATGTCAATGTCCTTCGATGCACGTCGAGTCATTTGTTTGCGTAGAAGCGCGGCCGCCAGCGCGTTGCCTTCGCTACCACGGCCGCTCCAGCGGTATACGCGCGCTCTGATTGGTCAGGGTTTTCGCTTAATATCTCCTTAACGAAGCCCCATCCGACATTTTTGCAAAGGAAATTGTTGTTTAGAATCGTCTCAGCTACCCCCCATTTCCGGCTCCTCCCCGACTTTTGGGACACCCTGTATAATCTACGATCCTGGAAACGAAGGTTAAAATCGAAGAGAATCGAGTTATTTTCCATGTTAACTCCGAACTGCTCTTTTTAATAGCTTGTATAAATCTCACCCGATTTCTTTCAATTCAATTGTCACAAAAATTTGTTGTTGGGAATAACATGACTCGTAACAATTATTATTTGAGGATGTCACACACCTACCATAACTAGAGTGCAAGTTATGTTTCTTGTTAATCCTGAACTGCTTTTTTTAATATCTTGTATAATTCTCATTCAAGCTCGTTCAATGTAACTACCACTGAATCTTCGTCCTTGCTCAAAACTTGGCTCGTAAAAAGTAGAACTCAGAGACATCTAAAATCCATCATCTTGAAGACGAAGATTAAGTTTATCAAGTTATGTTCCTCGTTAATCCTGAACTGTCCTTTTTAATACCTTGTATAATTTCCACCCAATCTCTTTCAATTTAACTATTATTGAAGTTTCATCTTTCCCCAAAACTTGATTCGTAAAAAGTATTATTCAAGGATGATACCTACCATAACCAAGAGACATCTATAATCTACCGCCCTGAAAATGAAGATTACATCTAAGTTTATCGAGTTATGTTCCTCTTTAATTCTTAACTGCCCTTTCTCAATACCTTTTATAATTCCCTTGTGTAATTCTCAATCTCTTTCAATTTAAATATCATTGAAGTTTCATCTTTACCTAGAGGATGACTCGTAAAAAGTACTGTTTGATAATAATACACGCTACCATAACCAGAGTACAAGTTGTATCACTTCTTAATCCTGAAGTGTTCTTTTTAATAGCTCCTACAATCCACACCAAATCTCATTCAATTTAACTGCAATTGCAGTTTCCTTTACCTAAAGGCTTTACCTAAAGGATGACTCGTAGAAAGTATTATTTCATTTTCAACATCCGAGTAAGGAAAGAGATTATCCGCCATTAAACCGTGTCTTCTCGAATCCCGGACATCGAGAGTCCTACCATGCGACTCCAGTTTGGCGCAATTAGTTACTATTTAACCCCTACACGTATATCCAGCTTGGCCCGACGAAGTTTGTCACGGGGCTACAACTAACGGCCGTTAACAGGAGGAGAAGGCCGGTTAGTAGGTTAAAGCGAATGTCCAGGGGTGAAAGTCCACCGATTGCGTTCCTGCGAGAGCTTTCGGAGAGCTCCAGACCGAGCATAATGGGCCACTGCAGTGTCTTCCAGTTAGCTGTCGCCTGCTCTTCAATTAAACCCAGTTTCGTCCAGTCTAATTACCTTCCCGCTCTGTCAGCTACACGTGTATCCAACCTGAAACGGAGCACTCCTCATGGTCACGGGATTTGCACTTTCATTATCCGTAGAGACTCGACATTGTAGTTTATTACTTTGAGCGTTGCAGAACCTTATATGCTTGAAGTTGTTTCGTAAGTACCCAGCTTTCTTCAGGATGCTGGATTACAGGTCCTCGTTGATAAGATTGCCAATCTCCGACACTGCCAGGTTTAGTAGCATCTTTGTAAATCTGGTTAATTAAAGGAGAAGCAATGTTATTAGATTTTGAGATTGATGCTGCGAAACTATTATCTACAAGAATTTTTATAGTTTTATGAATAAGATTAAATTGGTATGTATGAGTTTTGAAATTATAGTCACAATTGAGGCGTTTAAAAAGGTCCTAAATATTCTTTCTCTTTATGATATTACGATTAAAAAAAATATATATCAAATGCAGGACAGTAGTGGTAGATAATTTATTCTTTGTAA
>NC_071977.1:11876612-11905489 GCF_026283585.1 Hylaeus volcanicus
ATATATCAAATGCAGGACAGTAGTGGTAGATAATTTATTCTTTGTAATTTTTACACGAGGAAGAACTTTTCTTACATCACATTATTTGCAAATCATAAAAAAAACAACAAACATTTAACCTGTATTACACCCCTCTGAAACAAGAACAGCTACGGGTGACTGTAAATCTATAAATTCTGCAGCTTAGTACTCATTCTATGCTCTCTCTTCCTAACACTCGCACAGCTCTCTTACATTCACTTCTTCTAAATAAATAAATGGATAAGGATCAAAACTGACCTCTGCAGAGAACTAGCTCGCGGAAAAAGCAAGTTGGACCCCGATCGAAGTCCGTGACGGAAGGACCAGTCGAATCCAGAGCGATTTTTTAGAAAATAAAACGTCCTGACCTAGATACGTCGCAAAATGGCGATGACCGATTTTTACACCGAAGTCTTCAATTTCTGACATCGAGAATAAAAGGAGGATGGAAAGGAGGAAGATAGCTTGCGAAAATCTCCAAGGGGCAGTAGAATCGTCGAAAGAAGCTACCTTTTTCTTTTCGTGTCTTATCTTCCGGCAGAGAGAAGCAATAGAAGAGTTGGCAAGGACACAAGCGAACCGGAAACCGGGTCAACGAGGTCAAGTGTCCAGTCGATCGGAGTAACCCTCGTTAAGAGACTTTAATTCGTGAAACTACGGCACGCCGATACAGCGGAGAACATGGACAATTGCGGTTCGAGTTGAGTGTGTTTCCCTAGTACTCTTTTATTTCCCACGAAAGTCTCGCTTCTGCACCTGACGGAGCAGTTGAGGACATTACTTCGGTTCAATTGTTAAAATAGAATAGAAGGTATAGCGGTCACGAATGTACGTTATTAATTTACTTCCAATTTCAGCGCTATGTAAATTAGATACGAGTGACGTTAATAACCCAGAAATAGATCCACGCGATTATCATAGGCGGGTACGGATATAGTAATGCGATTAAATGGTTCGCAAGAGCCATAATGAGATTAAGACCTTGCATTATGAAACACAAGTGTCTTCCTCGACGGTGCAGATAGAGCATAAATTTTAATCAACTCGAAAGTAGTGTGCACTTAATTAAACCATTCACTATTCTAAAACAGAATGTAACGTAAGCTATTTGAGAATTTTCAAGTTAAACTCCGTTAATATTGAATTGCAATCATAGAAGAGTCATGCGATGGTCAATCTTTGTTATCCACTCAATTTCTTCATCATCGCGTTTGCGGGCCTCGACGATTTCCATTGTACCTCTCTAGTAATAATTTACATTTAGGAAAGGATGCAGACGAAATGACTGATTTGTATTCTTATCGCAGCTGTATAAATTATGTAAATGGCATTCATATTCTCAAGGTATATGCTTAATTTTCAGACTTAAACATTTCGTCATATTTGAGAGTTTTTATTGGGGAAATTATTGGAGGGATTAATTTCAAACTTTTAACATATCTTCATAAGTACTTTGTCGAAGTTTAGACATTTTTTCGAGTATAAACAGTCAAAAACATATATGTAAAAAATATATTTGTTAATATACAGTCAGTCTCATAAATATTCGTACCCTATATGACCATTGAAGAAATTTGTTTAAATTAAATGGTAGATTTGATGTTTCCAAGAGGATGTTTGTATAAATATGTTGATGTATATATGAATTGTTATAAGTTTATTCATATACATATTTAGAATGAAAAATTCATTTGGTACTATTAAAATTATTATTTAATTTAGTCAAACTTCTTCAATAGAGGGTACGAATATTTATGGGATTGACTGTATGCTCTATAATGCTGTACTATGCTGCATTATGCTATATTATGTTATTAATAGACTGCGGATCTTTATGCATTTATAGGAAATTTGAATGTGCAAGAACCTGCAAAATGCAAACAATATACATAAATATAAAAAGGATTGAAAGTAAAGTTCATGTTATGATATTTTCAGAATAAAATAAATTCCTATTTAGGTTCAATTTTTGTAAGGACGTTCGGGATTTTATTTAGCATAAAGATCCGCAGTCTAGTTATTAATAATGATATATATTATTGTGTATGATGCTATACAATGTAATATTCTGTTAAGGGGGTATCCTGAATTCGGAGGTCTAACAAAAGCGGTTTTTCGTGAATTTTTTTAGGATGGAAACAAATAATTAATTCTAACGAACTGTTTATCCTATTTTCACACATATTTGTCTAGTCTGTACAAATTTTTTCAACAAGAAATATCCAAATTGAGTCGACTGTGACGCACATTTGTAGAGCACCTCACAATTAAAATCTCCTATCGGCGGGAATGATGCAAGTCGTAATTCTGGTTTGACACAAAAAAAATCAAAAGAAATTTTCATCTTCATACATTTTTCTTTTATGTGAACTAAACAATTTCATACAAAAAAAAATTTTAAACAACTTTTTTATCGAGTTAAAGTGATTTTTTTCACCCAAAGAACTCGTTCTTTTTTCAAACTTGCAGTAATTTCACATTTCACCATTTTTGCGGGTTTTTCTTAGTTCACATAGAAGAAAAATGTATGAAAATGAAAATTTCTTTTGATTTTTTTGTGTCAAACCAGAATTACGACCTGCATCTTTCCCGCCGATAGGAGGTTTTTATTGTGAGGTGCTGTACAAATGTGCGTCACAGTCGACTCAATTCGAATATTTCTTGTTGAAAAAATTTGTACGGACTACTCAAATATGTATGAAAATAGGATAAACAGTTCGATAGAATTAATTATTTTTTTCCATCCTAAAAAAATTCACGAAAAACCGCTTTTTTTAGACCTCCTAATTCAGGAGACCCCACTGATACCACCTTGTACCAAATAACTTTTATAAAAACATTTTTCCGATAGTTTCATTCCCTCTTTAGGTATTTCACCACTCCACTTCAAATGAAACACCCTGCGTATCATTGATTAGTCAAGTCCTACATAATATTGCCACTATCTGATATTCTTACTGTTGGACTTTTTACTCTGTTTGGGATGAAAAATGATTTCCTTTTGTACCACAAATCACGGAACAACTTATCATGCACGAATTGATATAATATTGTTGTTGGGCTTTTACAATGGAAAAACAACAGAACTAAAAACAAAAACGCGCGGACAAGGAGCCCGTCATCTGAATATACACATGCTGACGCGCTAATTAGCCGCGAAATTCAACACTTACCATAAAACGTGAACTTTAACAGCCCAAATTTCCATTCTTATCCTTCGACTATGAACGACAAAAGCCCAAGAGAACGGACAAGGTATTGACACTGTCTGGAGAGTCGACTGTGCAGGAAATTGAATCCAGTATCTTTGCATTTGCGGGTGCAACGTGTCGCTTTATCCGCGAAAAAGTTGGCACGGTAGCAATCGAAAGCGCGAAGTCGACGGCGTCTTTTCTCCTCGCGAGCATCTTGTTGTCTTGAATCCGGACCAGGGCGGAAAACTTGGGAAAAGAAACTCGGTCACGGCTGTCGAAGATGATAGCGCAGCTGTGCTCGACGCAATTGGCGGCGCAGCAGAATAGCTAAATGCCGCGGAGGGCGCTTCTACAAAAGAGATTGTTGCTCTCGACGTTAAACGGTTTTGTATGCGATAAGCGCGTACCGAAGGGGACGCCACTCTTCCACCTCCGTTCCTTTCTTCCTTCTCCACCTTTTCTCTCGGAATTGTCGTTTCGTTTTCTTTTATTGCACCGTGGAACACCGGCCATAAACACGCGTACATCTTCGTTGAATGCTCGGCCGACAGGGGGGCCAGACGAAGATGGGTGGAGTTATTGTTCTTAGCAGCCGCGGACGTTGCGCTGGAACTGAGCAAAATGCTAATTGAAGAAAAAAGTACATGTATTTACGTAATTCATTTCTCCTGACGAGACGCGGTGGTTGGACTGGTAATTTACCTTGTGGCCCAATTTACACGTTCGGAGGAAATAGTTTCGAAAGAAATTAACGAAACGGCGACACTTTCAGCTAATAACTTTGAATTCTTCATACAATTTATACAGGGTGTCCCAGGATCGGTGGTACAACCGAGAGGGAGGTGATTCTACATGAAAAAACAAATCGAAAATAAGGAATAACGTTTTTTCATTTGAGGTTTCGTTCTTGAGGAAATCGATTTTGAATATTAAGCAAGTACGGGTACACTTAACTATGGCCTAGATAGATGGATCTCGATACAGACTTTAAACTCACTCTAAATCCGTAGACAGAAATGAGTAATACGCCACATCATCTTGATATTAATGATATGAATACTACTTATAAGTGTCATGTATGTGAGTACTACTTGTAAGTGTCATATGTACAAACATACATACGACCTGTATCGGGATCTATCCATCTAAACCATAGTCACGTGTACGCGTACTCGCTAAATATTCATACCGATTTACTCAAGAACGAAACCTCAAATGAACAAATTTTATTCTTTATTTTCGATTTGTTTTTTTTTTTTATGTAGAATTACCCCCACCTCGATTGTACCACAGATGCTGGGACACCCCGTATATTTAGTTTCAGACATCATCTGAAGTGTATTTTACGTGTGCGCAGATTTTTAAATGAAATTCAATCAGATTTAATAAGACGACTCGGGATTATGAAATTTTGTTAATACAATTTGGTAAAAATATTTTAAAGACTTCTAACAAGACTATCAACATGAAAAGATCTATTTTTCACCCAAAATAAAATGTCACTCGAGTGTTCACCATGAGTACGCCGATCGTCGTATTCTGTTATTAAAAAATAGAATCTTGAAGCTTCTTTTGGATAATCCTTTAGGATCAATAATACAAGCTGGAGAAGTATCGAAGGTTCATCGACTCTGGTCGAGAAAAGAGTAACCTGACCGGGTATGCTAGGATTGGCCCAAAAATACCTCAGCATCGAATGACATTCCTCGATACATTATCTTCTATAAATGGTAGTGCAACCGATGACGCAGTCGCGTTCAACCGGTTTTGGTAGCGAAAAGGAAGAGTTCGTGGAACAATGCCAGAGAAATCGTCCATTCGGTTGATGCCCATACTCGGTTTGTGTTCGTTTAGCCGAAGTTTAAGGAAACTGGATTGCTGCAAACAACACTGTACTTCCACAGTATACATTATTTAAAAAATAAAAATACATGGTTCTTCTATTTTACGTTTATATCTAAGAAACAATTCAGTAATTCTATATTCTCCACATTATCATAAATAGACATTAATTCAAACCGATTGGTTCAAATACTATTACAAACATTAATATTATAGTATTATAATATATATAAGTATTAATATTTGTACATTTATTAATAATTTCACTCGAAAAATAATCAGTTCTTAATAGTTATACATTCTTCATATTAGTAAACAGTTATTATATAACATTTTCAAACACCTGTAAAATCCATAATTGTTGAAACTTTGAATAATCCTTAGAGGTACGTTTGAGTATTACTAAAGACTCAAATTTTCAAAAAATCTGACATGCTGTTTCATTTAGTGTCCGATTTCGCATGGAATGACCCAGTTACGTCCCAGCCGGAGGTGTAACGCAGTTTTTCGCAACACGCTCCTGCCATTTTCCACTCGCGACATCTTCAAGCGAACCATATTTTCCGCCCATATTTTCTTCTTCTCGCGAGAAATATCTCATTTTTCTTGACGAAAGGGGAAGCGCGCATAAGCAGACATTTCAATCTTATTCCCTCGTAGGAGCAGAGCGGACATTGCTCGCAACTCGGCTACGAATCAACGAGATGCAAAAAAGAAAGCAATATTTGCCTGTTTTCTTCTTGGTTCCTTCGCTTCTTCAAAAATTTCGGCTATGTTTAACGATGCCCTTTCATATTATTTCCTTCGCTGTTATCTGCTCAGCCTAAAGCACATATGGGCCACCCCCGACCCTCTACTTCCTTTCATTCTGCTTTAATCTATTTCAGTCGAGTATATCGTGAGAGAAAACATGTGTTTCAACGCTTTAAATGTTTTTCGATACTAAAATCACAATTTGACAACATTGCTTTGATGGGTTCTTATTAATTTTATATAGTGAAAAATTCATTCATTCATTTCATCAAAATTCATATTTTCAAAACTGAGCGTCCTATGAATGAACTGTAAATATAAACAAGTTTCATCTCGTCGTCCCCTATAAACTGACATTTTTTAAAAATTGATTTAACGAATATAAATATTTTTCTGAGTCCATTTCTCGAGGGTATATATATAATATCCACCCTTCGCAGTCAAAGGGTTAATCAGCTTTTATTTTCAAACAAAACCATTTGTCTTCGCAGCAGCACACATACAGGGTGTCTACGTATTAGTTCGGACATACGCAGGGTGTCAATTCTACAACAAATTTCCAACAAGAAATTACTCTTAGACATTTTCTTTGTGTCGCCTTATTCTCGAGAATGTTCACTTTCAATATTTGTTATGCGTTTACGACTTGACACTTTTTACACGGCCATAACTCCACCAAATTACAGTGCAAACTTAAAGTTAAGTATACCATTCGAAAGAGCGATAAATTTCCCATCTCCTTGATGTCAAATTAAAAATTATTACGTAGATTTAACAAGTGAAAAATTAGGACAAACTTTACATTGTGAAACTTTCAAAAAATTTGATTTTTTTTCTATCCGTTTTTCGGTTTCAAAGACATAGTTTTTTGACGGGCACTCTTCGGGAAAAACTTCCTCGAAGTCTCAGCTTTGGAATGGTATTGTCAAAACAAATTGTACGGTGGTATTTTCGGGAGAAAATGACGTTTAAATGCAAACGTAAATGACGTAATGACGTTTAAATCTACGTAATTTGGTTTTGCATCAGGGAGATGGGAAATTTAACGTTCTTTCGAATGGTATATTTGGTTTTAAGTTTGCACTGTAATTTGGTGGAGTTATGGCCGTTTAAAGAGTGTCAAGTCACAAACGTATAAAAAAATATTGAAAGTGAAAATTCTCAAGAATAAGGCGACACAAAGAAAATGTCTAAGAGTAATTTCTTGTTGGAAATTTGTTGTAGAATTGACACCCTGCGTATGTCCGAACTTAAACGTAGACACCCTGTATAGAGTGTTTCGATAAAGCGTTCAACGTTTTCAATTACAGAGTCAATCCCAGAATTATTGCAGTCGTAAACAAATTGTTTCATAATTCGCTACGGCCTGAATTTCCCAGATACCACCGACAAAAGATCTCTCCAAAGATTTCGTAACAACGTTCTCGTTCACATCTTTCGAAGGCTTCCTGAAGTCCTACGATTATGTTCTTCGTATCCTCTTCCGTTAAAGCTATCGCGCTGGCCCTTGAGCTTATCTTCGGTCTCGTAATCACCCTTGATAGAGCCGTAACCTCCATCGTGAATTCACGAAGGGAATGGGAGCGATAAAGCCAGGCTGGAACTCCAGCGAACTGCTGAAACGTTACTCAAAATCTTATCCAGGAATTTGATAATGGTTATCGCTATCGGCGCAATCAACGTGACAGACGAAAACTAATTTAGCGGAACGTGGCACGCGAGAGGAAATAAAGAAACCGGAAATTACTGGAACAATAGGGTTTCATTGTTGAGAACAGATGGTCGTATTTTACGGAGTCCTTTTGCTTGGTTATTATTTCGTTTTTTAGTACATTGTAGTACAGGAAGAACGGTTTATGACGATTCATGGCTCTGAATTACGGTATTGTAATACTTTTGTCTCGATTCAATATTTTGTTATACCAATTTTGCAGTTTAATGTGATATTCTTGCAAATTGGTGAGTATGATTATGGATGGAGAATATTTGAAAGAAGTAGAATACCAACAATAGAAATATTGATTAAGTTCAATCGAAAGCAAGTAGTGGAGAACAGGAATATTAAACAGTATTAAGGGGTTGGTCGCAGTCAGGAAGAGGAAAAACGACATTTCTTTGTGATTTTTTTTAGTTATTAAATAATAATTTGCATAAGTAACAATTAAGTATATTATAAAGCATGTTTTAAAGAACTAAAAGACATTTTGTTTTAAAAACATAGGTTTGCGGTGAGCAAGATTTCTCTACACTGGTTTACTTGAAAACAAAAACAAAGCTAGATTTCGAAAATAGATTAGTCTAACGGGTCTCTGATCGAAGGATTTTGGAAAAAATTAATTTAAAACAAAATGGCGTACATTTGAAGTTGATTTTCAATTTTTTCACTAAAATTAAACGATTCAATACAGAATTAAAAAAAAGTATACAAGAAAACAAAAATCCTTCGATCAGGGACCCGTTAGTCTAATATATTTTCTAAATCTATCTTTAATTTTGTTTTCAAGTAAACCAGTGTAGAAAAATCTTGCTCACCGCAAACCAAGTGGCCACCCACCCACGCCATCGCCTGTTATGACGAAATGAATTAACCTTTTTTTAAAACAAAAATTCTTTTACAGTTCTTTAAGACATAGTTTGTAATATATTTACATTTCATTCAGAAAAATTATTTAATACCTTAAAAAAAACACACACACAAGAAATTGTCCGTTTCCATTTTCCTGACTGCGACTAACCCCTTAATGAATAATGAAAGGTCAATAATGCAGTTATTAGATGTATATTATTGTTTAAATTATGATTACTTATTGGCCGTTATCATCATTCAAAAAAATATACAGAGCTATACGAGGACTCCAAGTCTTCTAAATTTTTTGGACGCAGCAGGGATTTGACTATGGCGAGAGAAATTGATGTAATCTCCTTTTGAAAATGCTTCAGGCGTGTGACTTCAATGTCGACGTGGCGACCAATACAGCCGGAGTTTCTTAACCCGGGACCGTTTTAGAACTTGCAAAATTGCCTTAGAATTTGTACAAGCTCCTCGAAACTTGCAGAACCTTGTTAAAACTTAGGTAACTTCACCACTTTCAACGGCGCGTGATGCCCCGTAAATCTACGTGAGGGTTAGATGTGAACAGTCATAAACTATGTTTGAGGTTTAGGTTAGTTCCCTCGAAATCGGGGACTCGAAAACGTCACCGTATGTATTAGACTTTCGAGAGTGTATACAAGGAACAGGTCGAGTGTTGACCGTGCAGCAAAATGTTTATGTACCATGTATCCGTACATCTCAAGAAACAATAATATTAACATGAAACATAATATTAGATCGAGTCATAAGTAACTTCCGTTTTTCTATCAGACATTTATTTTGCTCTCTTTAAATAACAAAATTATATTAATTTAATATGTAGTATTCACCACTATTATCTATAACCTTCTCCCATCTTTCTGGGAGTTTATCAATTCCTTCCTTGTAAAATGTGGTTGGTTTGGATTGGAAGAAGTTTTCGACAGCCTGCCTGACTTGCTCTTCAGAATTGAAGGTTTTTCCATTCAAAAAGATTTGTAAGGAACAGAAAAGGTGGTAGTCTTTCGGGGCAAGATCCGGGGAGTAAGGTGGACGTGGTGAAACAGACCATCCAAGCTCAAGAATCTTTTCTTAAGTCACCCTTGCTGTATGTGGACGCGCATTGTCGCGTAAAAGAATGACGTTTCTGCGATTGACGAGTGCAGGACGTTTTTCATGGAGTTTCTCTTGCACTCTTTGCAACTGCTGAACGCATCTATCCGCAGTATTCGTTAAATTTGACTTCAACAATTCGTGGTGAATTGTTCCTTGACAATCCCACCACACAATAAAATCTTTTTGCCATGGATGTTTGCTTTCGGATCTGGTAGGGGTGGTTGATCCTTATCAAGCTACTGTCTTTTGCGGACTATATTGTCATAGGTAACCCATTTTTCATCGCCTGTTGCAATCCTGTTTAAAAAGGGCTCAATTTTTACCCGTGAGAGCAGACTTGTGGCGATTGACATGCGATCTTCTTTATTTCGTTCACTGAGATATCCATGAGGTGAGGTATCCATACTCCTAACTTGCTAACATTCCCTAATTTCTTCAAGTGGCGGTTAACAGTTGATTGTGATGTATTCAACCTTTCTGCTATACCTCTTGTTGATTGACGTGGATTTTGCTCCAATATTGCCTGTAAAAGGTTGTCGTCAAAGTCGGAAGGACGTCCCGCCCTCGGTTCGTCTTTTAAGGTTGTATCTCCAGAACGGAATTTTATAAACCAATTTCTAACTGTCCGATCAGTTATTAGTCCGTCACCATGTACACTGCATATTTTGTCAGCTGTCGCCTTAGCATTATTGCCTTGTTTAAATTCCCAAAGCATTACATGACGAATATGTACTTTTTGCCTATCCTTTTCAGAGGTGAAAAAAAAACAGTTTGACGTAACATGTATCACACAAAACAGTCGACAAAAGACTAACAGAAGCCTCGTCTATATAGTGAACAATGAGATTCTACTTAGCTGCATCGGAAGTTACTTATGACTCGACCTAATATTTTGATGCAATTTTGAATTTATTTTAAACTTATTAACTTTATTTATTACTCGAACAAGAAATAAGAATATAGGGTGCAAATGATAATCAATTAATGACATTAATAAAATTGACTTCTTTTTATGATACTGTATATTTTAAAATCTGATGTTTTCAATGTTTTTCAAATGTGCCTTTGAATTTTTCTTAAAAATGAGCACGGACTTTCTGGACAACCTAATGCATATACTTGCCATATAAAGATGACGAATTATGTAAATTTCGGCTGGGTCAAGTAACCTCTGAAACTCGCAAAGAACGCGTCCACTGATAAGAAAGCCGCACTGCAATTCGATTTCATCGAAATAAAACGGAGAAGCGCGTATTATGCGATGAAGGGAAATTCCTCCAGCGATACACTTCCGTGTTGCATCACTGGATGCGGCCTATTTCAGGCTGAATGCTGCCAGCGAGTTCCGCAGAGGTATTCGAGGTGCTTTCAGCTTGATTTGTATCCGCATAGGAAAAGCCAGCCAAAAGTGCAGCACGAATCGCCAGGGAATATCGTCACCGGTCACCTGGAAACGGTTTTGCCATTTTCAAAATTTGTTCGACAAATAAAGCCGTAGATCTTTTACCGCTTTAAAACGTTACGTTTTAAAGCGAGGTGTCCATTGAAGCGATAAAGTGGAGAATGTTTAAGGGGATGCGCTCATCTTTATGGACTGTATGCTTTAATATAAAAAAAATGTTCAAGTTCTGAACATTTTTGGTAGTTGACGTACGTGTAATTTTATACATATGCAGGAAATTTGAATGTGGAAAAAACTACAAAATGCACACGGTATGGAATAATATAAATAAAATATTGAAAGTAAAATTCGTGTTACATTTACAGAGTAAAATAAATTTTTATTGAAATTCAATTTTTGCAAGTATATTTGCTAAGATTTTATTTTGTATAAAAGTTCACAGTCTAGCAATGACGTTTTGAAAAGGGTATACAAAATTGCATGTAATTATTTTGTATGTTCGTGGAATTATTTAGAAGTTCTTATAACTCTGGTTTGAAATCGTGTACAATTGATAGTTCTCAAAATCAATCGACTGATAACAATAACTTTAGTCCAATTTTTGCGGATGACCATTCTATAATAATAGAGTTAAATAGAGAATGAATTTTAGAAATAAGTTGTTTTGTTGCTCCTTTCTCCCAATTACAAATATACATTGACCTTGGTAGTATTAATGTTAAGATCTCCGAGACCATCCCTAGAAATAATATCGAGAATTTCTCAGGAACTCGGTCCGAATTGTTCTCCAAATATCTTTCCATTTACATTCGAAACCAGCGATGACTCACGTTTCCTTTTCCTTCTGTTCCAGCAAAATTATCTCATGAAATTTGGATACCTACCCCAGTCAGATTTAGAAACAGGAAACCTTAGAACGGACGACCAGCTCAGGAGCGCCATCAAACATTTACAGGTGAGTGAAATATTTCGTCGATGCTTTCATACCACGAAAGGTTGCCGTGAGTATCGAATACGTGATGCGACTCTTTTACCGTTGTAAATGAAATGTGCACGCGATAAATTACAAAGTCGACGAAACTGTAAATGAAATACTGTATTTCGCGACGCAGACGTGCTTCCGTTTCGAGCTTTCTATTATTTTGGGTTGTGGCTCAGCTACAATTGCTTTATTCGCTCTCGTAAACAACAAATACTATTACGCCTCTTTAATGGCGAAAGGAAAAGGAAAGGAAACTTAAAATGATTAATAAAATAAACAAAGAACAGTTGAATATTTTCCTTTAATCTTTAACAAATCACTTGAATTGATTGGAAGAACAACGTACTTCTGTTGTGGTCCGTATATTGTTATTAATCTACACATGTAGCAAAAGGAATGAAAATGAAAATTAATTATAAATTAAGCAAGAAATAAAATTGAAAAGCATAGAAAATACAAATTAATAGACCAACACTTCTTATTAATTCTACCATTTCACAAATGTTCTCCTCAGCCTAATCAAAGCAACGATCGATGGAAAATTTATGAAACCACCCAATTTATTTATAACTGACCAGGATTGTAAACATACCCTCTGATCGTAACTAGTGACGTTCCTCAGGTAATTGACAACTATTTTCATAGGAACGTTTAGGGGCGACTTGTAATCCGTTCGCTTGAACGTCACAAATTCTGATCACGCTAAAAGAGCACAGGGTCGTTTCCAATACGAGATTATACTACCAGAAACGTTTGAATGCCGCACCGTCGACGGGTTTCCATTTCGTTTGGATGATCCTGGCGATCGATCCAAAGGGACAATCTAACTTTAGCGGCCGGAAAAATAGCTGGAACGGAGGATAACGAGAGCAAACGCGCAATTGGGGAAAAGCGACGCGTCGCTCGTCTGGCGAGGATTTACATGAAAATGGAGCTCGTTAGGAGGAAACGTCCGTAGACATTCGACGAAATCAATATTTCCTCCCGTGTTCTAACAAATTATCGTCAAAGTAACGTTCACGGTTCCTTCAAATTCACTCGGCAGACTTTACATTTTTTTCGAATATTGCGTGTAACTTGTATAAGTAAGACATATGTCGAGAACATATGTATATTTAGCATGCTCTTGGCACCAGAAACAGAACTTTTCCTTTGTACAAAAGAGCCAGCGAACCTTGTACAAATAAAAGCCTACATTTTTCTTATTTAGAAACCTGTTGTGCATTTTTTCAGGTTTGACAAGCCTAGAAATTGTTCAGGTTGGAGTTATAATTTCAATTAAGAATCTTTAATAGAAATTCCAATTAAGTTATCACGAAAAGTGAACTTCGTCGATCGTTTATACGTATTATTTGGAGGATTTTCTAGAGATATAGAGGGTGATTCTAGAAGCTGAGACAAGTTGCAACTCTTTTTAACCGACTTCCAAAAGGAAAAGGTTACTCTATTCGATATGTATAATTTTTTTTTCTAAGGAGAGATTCAACAAATTGTTAAGAGTATTTGAATTCTCGAAATCAGGCCATCTTTAATTCTTTGAGGCACACGATTATAAAATAAAAATAAAATTCAAGCTGCACAGAAGAACAGTGTCAACAACTTGCCGACGCGTTTTGACTTGTACACTTGAAAAACTTGAAATAAAATAGTAAAGCTAAGCAAAAGGTAGAATAACTTAAAACCCATCTAACTTCAAAGAGTTAAATTAAATGGTTGAAACGAAAACTATTCAAGTGCATTTTACGCCAAATAATAAATCCATCGACAGAATTGTTTGTATCCGCGCTCTGAACTTAGCTACGACTTGTTCTACCCTTGTTGGAAAGTTAGCAGTTTCTTATCGTAAACAAACATTACTTCCACCGCGCGGAAGGTGTCTGCTGAGAGTTGGAGAGCTCTTTCGCAAATGGAAAGGCGAGGTCAGGAATTGCAGACGAATTATTGCGTTTCGTTGAACTTCGGAGGAAACTTTTTCGCGGGTACCAAGACCTCGCCCCAATCGAATGGAGCGCAAGTTTTCGTAGAGTGCACGCTGGAATCCCTACCTGGGAAACTTCTGCCTTCTTTCTGTCCGCGTCCTAGCGACGGGATTCTTATCCTCTTCATCTTTTCGAATGTATGCAAATTCTGTTTACTTTTCCGTTTCCCTTGCACCAACGAACTTCGTCGGCATACTGCTTTGCCGTGAATATTTTAGCTGCAATATTGTAAACTTGATTCCCTGGAAAGTAAAGGGACCAGAGGTTCTCAAGCCTCGTGTATTTACAGCCTCTTTAAAGGATCATCGACTTAATCATGGAGAACGTGCGCCGAAGAAAATCCGATGTCTCTCGCGTCTTTATTTTCTCCTTTCACGATTTTATAAAGTTATGCTCTCCACTTATAATCGTTCGTTACTCTGGTTCCAATATGAATTCTATATTTAGCATTTCGTAGAAGGATCTATCGATGCCTACCAATCTACCAAAATCACAAAAATCCGTGATTGTTTATTAATATTTAATTGTAAATGCATTCATCGACCTCTCTGTCATGAGAGAAAAAAATGTTTCCATAAAAGTGGAGTAATTGTAAATGAGGTAGAAGATTCAAGAGCACTTAATTTATGAAAATTCACAGATTATGGAAAGTGCACGCATAAAGTGAACTATTTTTGAAGAAACCGTCGAACAAAACAAGTTTCGAAAATTCTTGTTTAAGTGAAACTTTGTGATTCAAGATGAAAACTCTTGCTCTTTCTCGTGTGCTTTGCTTGATATTCCTACTCTGTTTTTCTATTATTTCTGAATCGCCGGTCTGCATATATTGTAATTTCGGCGAAATTACGTCCTTCCTGTATTCCGTGCCAATATTTATTCATACCAACTGAATTTGTTCCGAAGCAGTGGTTACTCTAAAATGAGATGCGATGATATATTCTCCATAATATTCCTCTTTATTATTTGTGTAGCCTACATTTCTTGTATCAGGGGAATTCATGTACTCATGTGCATTTTTCAAAGTACGTTGCATAAAACATAACTGCATGAGCTACACTTATTCATGAATTATTCACCCATTATTACTCTCAATATTTTACTATCGCAAAGGCGATGCTTCTATATCTTTATCATAATTATTTGATACACATTTTCAAGAAAAATAACGAGGCTACTTGGGTGGTTATCGACGTTATTGGCGACACTTTCATCGTGCATTGTGTTTGCCCTCAGAGATATGGTGGTATTCCTGTAACTGGTGAAATCGACGAAGCTACGACGAAATTGTTGAAGCTTCCGCGTTGCGGACTTCCGGATCAACCGGATCCCAGGTACACGAGGATGAGGCACAAGCGTTACACGGTCCATGGGCAGCAGTGGCCACATTGGAATCTCACCTGGAGGTAAGTGTCTAATCTTACAAAGATCTCTAGAGATCTGTAGTCTCATCTGACTGTATCTTCTCTATGCATATGTAGATTGTCTTGCACACTTTAGATAATAGGGTACACTTAGTATGCATCGTGTATCATATCTTAATACAGATTGACTATTTTTTAGTCGAATAGAAAAAGAAATTAGAACAAGATTATTAAAAGGGTCACATTTTAAAAAATGGAACTGTTTTATATAAGTCCGAGAGCCCGCGACAGAAATGGATGACTCATTTCATTACACAAATGAACCTGTTTTCCGAAGATGGTATGTCTCCCTAGTTCAGAAATGCTTGGTCTGGCATGAATTCAGTGGCGTATTATAATAATTTGCTTTTTGGCCGAAATCAGTACTACTGAAATATGTAGTATGTATTGTTGACATACCAAATTGCACAAAATAGGTGGTCTGGCAGATTGTAAGCGGCACTAAATGGGTCTGGAAGTCGAAAAACCATGTCGGAAAAACGAAGTAGTTCATTAAAATACCTAATAAAACTATCAAGTAATTAATATTATTATTTCTGAAACTTTTTGTATAAACAATATGTAATACATAGGGTTAAAAAAATTTGGTCTGGCAAACTTTGAGTGGTGTTAAATCGGTCTGGCAGCCGTTTAACAGAACGAACACACATGCGTTACCGGCGTTGAGATCTCGATAATCCAATAAAACTATCAAGTAATAATTATTTTTAACCATTATATACATTAGTTATGTATAAAATATTGCTGTGATGATTTTCATTTCATACAATTATTATTATTATTATTATTATTATTATTTAACTTCAATAAGTCATGAATTTGCATGGCGCGCATATGTGTTCGCTCTTTTAACGACTGCCAGACCGATTTAACACCACTCAAAGTTTGCCAGACCAAATTTTTTTAATCCTATGTATTACATATTGTTTATACAAAAAGTTTCAGAAATAATGATTTCAATCAAACTACTTCGTTTTTCCGACAAGGTTTTCCGACTGCCAGATCCATTTAGCACCGCTTACAATCTGCCAGACCAACTTTTTTATGCAATTTGGTATGTCAACAATACATTCTAAAAATTTCAGTAATAATGATTTCAGTCAAAGATACTGTTATTTCTTACATGTTTCCGACTTTCTAGCGGTGCGATGCATCGTTTGTGCTCTGCCAGCCTTGGATTATTTTTATTCTTTAGTAGAAAACAGTCAAGTAGCAAAAGGATATTTGTAATGAAATTGGCCGAAATTTTATGTCGCGCGCTCTCTGACTATATCTTTTTATAGAAAGTAGAGCTTCCAATAAATTTCTTAGATACATGCCATTTAATAATTTAGAAACTAAAAAAGCGCCAAGAGACAGATACAGACCCCTGTAAACAGTTGTTTCGTGTTTTACGCTTGGAGTACCCCAGGAAGAAATTCGTCCTTTCTGTTATATTCAATAACATTCGTGAAACTCAATAGAGTGCCAAACAGCGTGCAAACTTGCGTAGCACCGAGGAAGGAATTGGAGTAAAAATATTCCGCCGCGAGTAAGACCTCTCCACGCTGCATTTCCGTGTAGTCAGCGATGGTACACGATAAAAAGGGACAGACGATGTTCCGAAATCGAGACCACGTAAATACGACGTGCATCCATCGTGCAGTAGACGGCAGAAGCTACACGTCAGCGCGAACAGTTCCAGGATAATGATACACGACTGCCTATTGCTGTTACCTGTGCAAGGAACAGCACGTCTGGGCTTCTAATTGCCAGTCGCTGCGCGGAGATCGAGACGCCACGGGGTGGGTAAAATTCCGCGCGAACGCAGCGTTAACTGCACGGAAATGCCATTGACATTGTTGGTCGTGGGCCAACAGCGCGCACGAGTTCGTTTGCTTGGCAGTTGGAGCATCTCTCCCCCTTTCTGTGTCCCGTCGGGGATGATGTGGCTGCAGCCACGCAAACGGCCAACCGTGAAAATCGCGCTGATTCGCGACGTGAGCAGAAACTGCCAACTCTACCTCCGGCTTTCGGTCCTTTGTCCCCGTTGCAGACTTGGAAAAAAGGCTTAGTTGACTGTTAGCCAGAGAGACTGGACACTATTGGATAAGACGCTTCCGTGGCTGCTGGCCGCTTGGCAGATACCCTGGACCAATTTGCACCGATTAAGCTTTAACGATCGCGTGTTGGATCGGGTTACAAGATGAGCAACTATTAGGTTAGCCCAAAGTGACGACTCATGCTCAGCTGGCTTGTCAATGTTTATATAAATAAAGGATCTTGCCTCTTAGAAGTTGGTGTTAACCTTTTCTGTCGTCGCGGAGGACATTTCATATGCAGATATTGAAAAATTGCTCATACCATTTTGTGCGCCTTCATGTTCATTTTCGTGCGATTCATGCTCAGCTGGCTTGTCAATGTTTATATAAATAAAAGATCTTGCCTCTTAGAAGTTGGTATTAACCTTTTCCGTCATCGTGGCGGACATTTCATATGCAGATATTGAAAAATTACTCAAACCATTCTGTGGGCCTTTTAGTACGAAAAATGAAAGAAAGGATTTACGACAAGTAACGTTGCATCGCTTTTAAAAGGACAACAGGGTCAATGATATAGTAAAAGAAATTTTCACTGTTTATAGGGGTAGTTCGAATGTTAATACTTTTAACCTATAAAGAGGAGGGTTTAGTCTAGAAAAGAATTAATTCAATAAATAAAAACGATATTTTGCGATGAAATGAGAAAATTTCCAGAAAGATGGCACTCGACATTAGATGACGAAATGTTAACAGATCTCGATGTGGATATAAAATACTTTTTAGGGTGTTAATTTCAGGGGAAACAGATTCATACGAAATATTTTCGCAGTGGCGGTAATTGGAAGTAGCATGCGATAACCCGAACGAATCGCGCTATCCGATTAGGCGACAAAAGGGAGGATAGACAAATTTAATTGAAGGGGAACAACTCGGGCGCAATTAATTTAATTATCTTGGACCCGTTGGTGTCTGCGGGACACGAGAGAGGTCAAGGCTAGGAACTTTTCCGACGAATGAAACGGTTTAATGGAGAAAAGAGAGGAAATCCGATAAAAAGGGAGGTCAAGATAGTGGAAATTCATTTGCAATTGTACGCTTATCGCAGTCCGCAGTCTGCTGGCTGAGAATTTTACCAATTGTCCGTCGCGATTCTGCGATCCCTCCCGTTAACAATGGGCGCTTCCAATTTATTAATTTCTTTTGGATAGATGCACGTTTCTATAGTAATTTCCTGACTTGAAATGGATTTCGCGATTAGAATCTAATTGTGGGGCAATGTTGAACATTAATCAACTTCGTTTCCAATCGATTGGGTCAATTGATTGAAAATTTAATTGCAATTGAGTTGAAATGTAATCGAAAGTTGATTGTATTTGACAATTAAGTTTGAATTGTAATTGCAATCGGTTTGCGATTAGCTTTCAATTGAAATTCAAATGTCACTGTTCAATTCGATTGAATTCAATTATTATTGAAAATTTACAGATCAGTTGCAATTGCAATTCTTTTTTGAATCTGTTTGATTTTCCAATGTTTTGCATAACAGTGTGTAGTAAATGAAATTTGTTATAAAAAGAAACTACAATTTTAAGTAAGAAGTGAAATCCTGAGTTAAATTTCATAATCATTGAGAAACAATTACAATGTATATAAAAACGCTATACTTTTAATACACTTATTAGTAGACTGCGGATATTTATGCATTTATAAGATATTTGAATGTGCAAGAAACTACAAATTGCAAACAATATGCAAGAATATAAAAAAGATTGCAAATAAAGTTTATTTTATAATATATGGAGAATAAAATAAATTCCTATTTAGGTTCAATTTTTATAGGCACGTTCGCAAAGATTTTATTTTGTATAAAGATCCGCAGTCTAATTATTAGTGCCTAATAAGTCCTAGAATGGCTGCGGTACGGCTACTGTAAAAATGTTTCTTAATCGACTCGTGTAAACTGTCTTCAATGTATAATTGCAATTGTAAAGAGCTTAGAATGCTTAGATATTATTAAGGGGACGAGAAAAACTTGTACAATGAATAATCGCTTATAATTATGCAAATGATCAAGAATAATAATAGGAAACTTTGATGTGGCAAGATTGGATACATTGAAAAAATCGGTATCGAACAAGAAACTGAAAATGAATGTATACAAATAAAAAGTACGAATTTCAGGTATATGCTACTACTAATATAACTTTGAAAAGAATTAAAAGGACATCAACTCAGTAAAAGAAATGAGACTAGCCTGGAGTATCTACTGGAGAATTGTAGTCGGTCGATACTGTAGTTCCCTAACGTCGACTTAATTACCTGTTGTCGGTACTACTGCGATACCGATCACGCGCAGTAGCGTATCGTGGCGCCCTCTGGCAACAGCGACTTTCAAAAATCATCTTCAATGAACTTTCCCGCTCGAAAATGTAAATGAAAGTCCAATTGAATTGTTCCAGCCTGTTGTGCGCCATCAGCGAGTAAATTCATGCACTTTCCTGGCGCGAGTAATCGAGCTATGAGATAAGTAATATGGGGTTCGTTAGTATTTAGGGGTTCTAATTAGCAAGCGCGAGGGGTGAGTCATCGTTCGCTTTAATTGCGCGCCTTAACGACCGGGGTTCACCCGCACGGTATGTCGCGCGAAAATTTCTTGGTAATTTCGTCAGGACGTTGAGCGGGATGATAGTCCTCGAGTATTTAAGGCCCTCTCGACGACCAGAAGGAGAAGAGAATTAATCAAGCTCTGTCAATAAAATAACCGAGTGAAATGATTCGCCTCGTTAGACCCATCCGCAAACAACTTCTCGATCCATGCTAAGAGAAGAAGAAAAATTACGCACAGTTGAGTATCTGGTTGATCTAGCTGCTCAATAGTCAATTTTTATAATGATCGTGGCGATGATGATTATATGTGAAGCATAATAATTCTGCGTAACGTGTTCTTTGTTCGACTTAAGATAATATTGCTACATTAGTGCAATATCATTTATTTACATATTCTACATTTATAGAGCACGTTCATTTTGACCCATTCCTACATTCATAAGGTTATTTAAAAACATATTTTTACAACAAGGTTTATACATACATTTATACATACATACATATTTATAAACGTTTACATACATTTGATATACATTTATACATACATTTACGTTTTCGTCAACCACTTATGCTGACTTTTATTCATAAAAAAAATCGCATTTATTCAAATTTGTTTTTATCTAACAATAAGCCTCCTAATTAATTTTAGTAAATCAACTTCACTTATATTAAAGCATTACTTCAGTAACAGAAATCTGATACAAAGGTTTCGTTACAATTTCCTTTGCTTGTCTCGCAATACTAATCTCAAATACACAATTCACATTTTTATATAAAGAATATAATATACCAACTGCTTGTCATTACAATTATTGAGATTGCAATCACATTACGATTCTTTTTACTACTCATTTTAATGTTATCCCTATCTTTTACAAATTTCAAAATGACCTCATCCAACCTTAAGGGGGGAGCCTGGTCTAGCTAATGTATTTTTCTAGTGCATGTAATTTCCAGATATAATTAATTTTTGTTATTGAAACTTTTTTTTACATATAAAGAGGCGTTCAAAGAAGAAAATTTGACAATGTAGATTTAATTTGAATGCATACATATACGTATAGAAATTAGTAGTCGCAAGGAAAGGATTCAATCAAAATCAGAAAATTTTTTCCTTTAGTAGGTATGTAAAATGCGTATGAACCTCAATTTGCAAATAAAAATTGTTAATTTCAAAAATGGCGGCAAAAAACATGAAAATGAACGATACATGTCGGCCGTTATTTTGCAATAACTTTATGCTATAATAATAATTCATTAAGAGTCGAGGTTCATTAGCATATAAACTTTACCTTCAATTTAAGCGTTGAATCAAGTGAATCGGATAAAAATTCGATGAGCTATGCGTCCCACCGTTTTGACCGAATCCTTTCCTTGCGACTACTATATCTATATATGTATACATTCAAATTAAATCTACACTGTCAAATTTTCTTTTTTGAACGTCCTTTTATACGTAAAAAAAAGTTTCAATAACAAAAATTAATTATATCTAGAAATGATATGCATTAGAAAAATACATTAGCTAGACCAGGCTCCACCCTTGAATTAATTGTTCAAATTTTGCCACAAAGACAAAAAATTGCACACGCCTTGCCTCAAACATGAAATTGCACAAACCCGCCACCTCTTTTGTTCAAACTCTTCCTTTGATGTTAGAGTCGTTGTCTACTCCCCAGAAAGAAACGTTAATATTTCCGGTAGGAAATTGGAAAATCAGCGTGACGAGGTACGAAAATAAAGAATCGGGGGCAACGAGGTTGCCTCCGCAAAACGGGTTCCCGTTAAATTTGAAAGGTGGCGAGGAACGAAAAAAAGTTGGAGCATCGTTCACGGCGAAGTGGAAAGGTGGCTCGTTTCGCGAGACGAGAAAGAACCTTGCACGCTCCTCTCATTCCCGCAAACATTCCCTCGTTTCCTTTCTGTGCGCTGACACGGCGGCCAAAGTGCGATCTTAAATATTAACCCGGCTAGGTAATCTCTGCTGGTAATTTAGGTCAGCGTCTTCTGATTTTTTTCCTTCGCGATTCCTTTGGTGCTGCGAGTCTTCTCGCGGGCTTGCTGGAAGAATGGATGACGCAGAATAATGCGATATACAAAAAAAGGATGGAAGCGGTGAAGTGATGCGATTGTATTTGAAATTGTAATAGCGCGAGAAGTGGTATCCGGCGCGATGTTGGCAACGACAGAACTGTCTTGCAACTATATATTCATATTGGAAGACGTAGAAAGTTGTGGAGAAAAAAGAATGTTTATTAAAACGATTTCAGAATAAACAATTTTCATCTAACTCGGATAAGGAAGGATATATTATAATGGTATATTATAAACCATGTTTTACAGAACTAAAGAACATTTTGTTGTTTTAAGAAACGTTTAATTTATATCGTCGTAACAGCCGATGACGTAGATGATGATTTAAAAACATAGGTTTGCGGTGAGCAAGATTTCGCTACACTGGTCGACCTGAAAACAAAAACAAAGGTAGATTTTGAAAATAGATTAGTCTAACGGGTCCCTGAACGAAGGATTTTGGAAAAAAATAATTTAAAACAAGATGACGTACATTTGAAGTTGATTTTCAATTTTTTCACTAAAATTAAGCGATTCAATACAGGATAAAAAAAGAAAGTATACAAAAAAATAAAAAATCCTTCGATCAGGGACCCGTTAGTCTAATATATTTTCTAAATCTACCTTTAGTTTTGTTTTCGGGTGCACCAGTTTGAAGAAATCTTGCTCACCGCAAACCAAGTGGCCACCCACCCACGCCATCGCCTGTTATGACGAAATGAATTAACCTTTTTTTAAAACAAAAATTCTTTTACAGTTCTTTAAGACATACTTTGTAATATATTTACATTTCATTCAGAAAAATTATTATTTAATACCTTAAAAAAACACACACACAAGAAATTGTCCGTTTCCATTTTCCTGGCTGCGACTAACCCCTTAAAACGATTTCAGAATAAACAATTTTCATCTAACACGGATAAGGAAGGAGATATTAAAAACCAAGTCGATCTAACTTCAACTAATTACGCTCAACAAAATCAACAGAATTATGAATAATGATTTCAAAGTAGTACAAAATGGAATCAACAAAAGTACAAACACTAACTAATGGAAGATAGAATTAACTGAAATGGAGGTAAAAATGGAAAATAGAATTAATAAGAAAAGAAATGAAGAATAATATTATAAACTTTATTAATATTAATAGAATGATTCTAATATTAATAAAATAAAGAAAAGAATTCTTGTTAGAAATTCCGTATGAATATCCTTGCCAACATGATTCTACCGACACCAGAAAAGAATAACACTACTCGGAACGGCATTCGATCTAAAAATGTTTAAACACTTCATCGACGAGAGCCCTACGTAAACGTTGACGGGGTTAATTCGATAATTCTGTCGATTCCGGTGACACGTCGGAGCTACGATCAAAGAAACGAGGATTCCTGATTGAATTTCTTCGCCATTACGGCGATCGACGATTGCCTCGTTAAGTTAATGGACACATTAAATGTTAACGCGATTGTCACCAATAATTTTCGAATAATTGTATCGCTACGCCATCACGACGGCACTCTATTAATTAATTTCGAATTTTAATGTAGCCAGCACGAATTCCTAGCTTAATCTTAAATTCCCAGGGGTAAATTACGGTATAAATTTATACTAATTCTATTTAAAAGTAATTGAATTTTCTCCTCTACATATTTCTTTGCGTCTTTTAAACAGCATTTCTTAGACATTATTATCATTATCGTTTTTATACGAGTTTTTCAATGTCATTGTATCTAGTTTTGTCATCAATTCTGTGGCCAGTTTATTCAGGTTAATTGTAAAAGTATATTAAGTATATTAGAAAAGATAGGACACAGTTTCATTTTTAATTAATTAGAATTTATGCTTCTATTGGAGACAGGGTGTCTTAATATACAAATTGGTGTATATTAAGGTCTAAAAACCTTGTTTCTTTCAAAATTCATCGAATCTATCTTTTATTTATACTTATTGGTTGCTGCACAAGTTTCCCATGTCTAAAGACGTCCTCGACATTTATTTAATATGAAGCGTGAAAAATAGAAGTATTCAACAATTCATTCAGTCATTCTTATTTCACACCATTTCCAGCTACAGTATCTCGGTGAAAGGTTTGCGAGTTTCAAATTGATTAATCATAAGGGTTCCAAAGATACGTTGTACCTAATAATAAATTCAACGTGTTGTTCACCAGTATCCACCATAACGGTGAACGAATTCAACGGTCGAAAGTCAATGTCACATAGTCCAAAGACTCTACAGTGGGTATAGAAAGTATTCGTACACCGATCAATTTCCAAAAAAACTATGTAAAATTGCAATTTATTAACTTATTTTTGATAAACAATGACATTCTACATATTCTCGGAAATCTCTAGAATAGATAGATTACAAAAAAAATAGCTATTTATGTAAGTTGCGAAATTAGGAGTAAAACAACAATTAATCGATAGAAATATTAAAGCAATAAGTATTCGCACAACTGTTTAATTTCTAAAATTTCGTTAAAAAAGAAAGAAATTTACATTAATTTATAAGTATATAATACTTCCTTCATACGATTTCCTTTTGATTTTATAATTATTGTAACTCTTCTAAATATTAAATTAACTAAATTATTAGTTGTATATTATTATAGAAGTGGGATCTTCTTCAATTCCTCTATTAGAGCCATTTTTAAAAGTACTTTACTTTGGAAATTTGATGTTTTCTAATTCGTACGGAGCAATAAACTAATGTGTTTACGTTACAAACTCTACTGTAAATGGTTCGTCCTAAGAATCGTACAAATACTGATTGCTTTTATACTTTTACTCACTTTTCGCATTTTTTTGTTAATTTCACAAATTATATTAACTAGTAAATGTTGTTTGAGACAAAGAGAAGCTAAGAATCTACAATTTCACACAAAAGTTTTTTGGGAAATTGATCGGAGTACGAATACATTCTACACCCACTGTATGTATTAGGTTGTCCAGAAAATCGTGCTCATTTTTAAGAAAAATTCAAAGGCACATTTGAAAGACGTTAAAAACATCAGATCTTAAAATACACAGTATAATAAAAAGAAGTCAATTTTATTAATGTTATTAATTGATTATCATTTGCACCCTATATTCTTATTTCTTGTTCGAGTAACAAATAAAGTTAATAAGTTTAAAATAAGTTCAAAATTGGGTCAAAATATTATGTTTCGTGGTAATATTATTGTTTTTTGAGATGTACGGATGTAACTTAACGTCAATTATCCTTGCTCCGTAATTTTGTCCACGCCTCCTGGAAAACTCTATTCTCTTTGTAGGATGTTTCCTTAAGACTTCACTGATAAAATGTTCAAATGGTATCTCTCTTCGTGGTTTCAAGCATCCTTGAATAAGTTCCTTCCCATCCGACGACTCGTTTGAAAAATAATCCATAGGCTTGGAAAAGGTCAACCCTCGCGGGACGCAAGGGAAAATCGATAGGATATCGTGTCTCGCATCTTGACTTCTTTTCTGGCATTGTCTGTTGTAAGACAGGACACAGTATCGATCCAGGCTCTCGTTGAAAATCCCGATGACCCTTAATCCTCTATGGCTCGGTGCTCCGTAGAATAGAGCGTCGTTGAATACTGCTCCAATTTTTAAAAGGAAGAATGTAAAAAATGGACTCATTTATCTGTCTTATTTAAGCACAATTTTTGTATCGATTGTGAAATATATTTCTTGCTGAAGCAAGTGGGGGTGAAAGTTAAGGTACTTATTTTGGGATATTCACCTTCAAAAGTATAATTGGAAATTTTTGTAAAAGTACAGTGTTACTGCTCTTACACACGTCCAGAAGAAATCAATACGTATATCTCTATATACGTACGTTCAATTAAAAATTTTTATGAATTATATCTCGGTAACGATGTAGTCAATAATTGTTATTTTTTTTAAATGGTTTATCTTGTATTGCATTTAAATTTTAACTGAAAATATTCGCGTGAATCCATGTATATTCCATAAGAGTCTGTGTTAAAATAACAACAGTTGATATCGTTTTTCATAAAACTGGATTGGCCAATTTAAATCGAAATAGGCTCATATGATTCATATTTCATCAAATAACAATCAGGTGAAATTTTATTAAAAGCCTACATTAAATAAATTCACGGAACAACTAAAGGATAAATATATATAAAGGATAATAATAAAGGATACAATTATCACACGTTAATTTAATGAAATTAATTTACATTTGGGGAGATTAATATTTTTTTCTTAATATTGTCAATCTATGTATAAAGTAATTGCAATGAATATATTGAACTGTCGTGCAATTTTGATTTAATTTCACTCGATATATGTCGACGTCATAGTACAAGTATATCAACGTTTTCTCTTGTTCTCGTCTCACTCAATGAAAAAGTAATTGAAAATACTTCAAAACAATGACTCGAAACATTTGTCGAGTATCCGTCTACCTGCAGTTGACAGCTTTAATATTGGATTAAAAGGTTTCCGCAATTCGAGACTGCACAGTATACCATGTTTAACAATTTTATTTCAAGCGTATAAATGACGGAAAATGTTCGTTTCACCCTTTACAAATGCGTACCATTGTTATCTTAATTTTCCCTGTGCGCTTCTCCCGCAATTGTTCCAATTTTAATGCGGTTCGATGAATATTTGGATGTCCCAGAAAGTTCTGCGCATTATAAAACTGTAACGTTGTATCGTATCCGTAAAAAAAAATTATTTCATGCACGATTAGATTGTAGATTTCATGCATTTACATGGGGATTGAATATATTTTAGAATTAATATAATAATATTGTTATTGTTTTTTTGATAAATGTACATACTTTTTCGTTATGTTTAGCATGCATTAGATATATTAGTTCGTGTTAAAAATGCACAAAATCCGCAATCTAATGATGATCTACGATCTGCCATCGCTTTAAAAGCAAATGTATTTCATCTACAGTGTCGTGCTGGTACTTTGGTCACGAGAAACTTTGGACATTCACGTTATCATTACTCATTGACAAGCTCGTGTGCATACACGTTGAAGGATCGTCATTTTTCATTCTTAAACAGCTATCCTTCATTTACGTTTTGACTCTTCAGTTTTCGCTTCAAAATCTACGCCTAAATGATAATACCCCTTTGAAGCAAACAGCTGAGATCGAAAGCAAAGCGAGTTTGAATATCTTAGAATTATTGGGATATTTTTATCGAAGACATATTTGGCCATTCATCAGATTTAAAAAATAAAAAGAAGATAAATTCATAGACAAGCTTGTCTACACGTGAATCGAGGGATGATCATTCTTCAATCTCGTACAAGCTATTATTCATTTACATTTTGACTTTTCACTTTATAGACAGCTTCAGTACCTATACTTAGCTGTCACAGTTGGATCGGATGATTGTATAGGAAGACAGCAAATATTTTTTCCAAGCAAACAATTCGAAAATAAAACAAAACGGATTTTATTATATTAGAATTCCATTAGATGTGACGTCTAAAATTGGAAGATGAGTATTAAGCTTAATTTGTTTCCAAGACATTATAAAACTTCTAGTTGAAAACTTTGAAGTATTTTGATATGTACGCACACGATTTCAATAAAACCCGAAATACCCTTCAAAACTGCTCGAGACGTAAATAAACAGTTATTTTTTTTTTGAGATTGCATAATTACGACAGGATAATATTGGAAAGAAAATCTGCGATCTTCAAATTTTTTTGATCGACCGTGCGTTCTCGTGCTGGATAACGCAAACAAACCGGAAGACAATGGGGCACCGTGACAGCCAACCGACCGACGGCTCCTTTGTTTAGAATCATGGAGATCACTGGTGGCACAATAGCGGCCAATCATGTGTCTCGATCGAGAGACGTGATCCCGTGTCCTGGACACGAAACTACTTTGCACCAGGTCCTCGGGGTTGTCCTCCGCCCCCCACCCCCTCACCTCCTACCCTCCGACCTCTTCGACTCGTGTCTCCTGTCGCTTAATTGCCGGAAACAATGGAATTATTGTGCCAGCCCTCAGAATAAAAGCGACGAAGAGAGAAGGCGCGTCACGGAAGGAACAGAGACGTGAATCGGGGTCGTGACGATTTTCATCCCCGTTTCGCGCCCTCCGTCGAGAGGGTTGTATCAATGGCGCGTTTCAGAAGCGCGTTGCGTAATGCCATGATCGCGTTTTGATCACTATTAGGCTGGGAGACCGAGGTGTACCCACTTGGGACCGACTAACACCATTCGACCCGCATCGTTTGTTGCATCGTTCGCCCTTTTATTTCCCCGATATTAGCCTTGTAACGCGCTCGGGGAAATCGGTTAGCTGGTAGAGCGTTTTTAGAGCGTAGCGATTTAGGTAAGCATCTTTAGTGTTGTACGGTACGCGAGGAACACGGGGGTGGCTTTTATGCGCGTTATTTATGCATTTATGGGACAGAAAATATGCGAAATGTAGGAGTATGTTGCACGCTATGAAATAATATAATGTTATGTACAAAGTACACGTTAGATTATCTATTGTTACACATGGATACGTGTGTGTTGTGTAGGATGTGCTGCGATGTTTTATTTTTTTTATACGATGGTAATGTAGCGTGTGGAATGTTTACGACGCGCTGTCACACGATGATAATTTTACGATGTAACAATTATGTTATATTTTATACAGCGATGGTGGGGGCTTGACGATCACGATAAAGGGAGAATGCTATATAATGATGACGATATGAGAGTATAGTAGCGATAGGGATGAAAAGTGTGTGACGATAATGGTGGCACGGCAATCATGATGTTATAAGAATGATGTACCAATGATTATGGTAATGTCGATGGAACAATGGTGACATGACAACGATGATAATGTCGACATTACATAGTGACGATGAAGATGGAAATTATACGACGACGATAATGTGATAA
>NC_071977.1:11905499-11906176 GCF_026283585.1 Hylaeus volcanicus
GATGAAGATGGAAATTATACGACGACGATAATGTGATAATTTATATTATGATGGTGGGGATGAATACCGTATTATGACATGGACAATAATGGCAATACAATGATGATATGGTCATAGATCGTAATGATGATAGTAATACGATAATAGTGATGATGATAACGTCAATGACGACATGATAACGGCGAAATAACCTCGAAATAACATGATGATAGAAATGATTTTAAATACTGCCACGACATTATTTCGATTAGTATGGCATACTTAGTATCCAGTTTTCTTATCCTCAGCGGAAATCTGAACAGCGAATGAATCAAGCACGTGAAACGTGTTCCATCATCCTAATTCGTTTCAGTAGGGAAACTCTTAGCGAGTCGAAGTCAAGATTTTCCTTTCTAGATCCCACGATTCTTCGATGGATTCCTGAGGGAAAGCGATGCTTCCGTCAGCAATCATCAAGGCTAGAAGGGTATGCTTCCCTCAGGGCGGTATTTCTCGTATCACCGAGGCGGTTTATCACTTTCCTCGCCTCTCACCAGCTAGCTTCTTTCGCTGTTCCTCGTGTTACCGTGACCGCGATCGATGTTACTCCTCGAAGACGAAGGAATTTCATATAATATCGTCGACGCGAGAGAGAGAGAGAGAGAGAGAGAGAGAGAGAGAGAGAGAGAGAGAGAGAG